>NC_081561.1:73775242-73887733 GCF_022355385.1 Mustela nigripes | reverse complement strand
TACACATTCTTCTCTAGTGCACATGGAACATTCTCCAGAATAGATCACATCCTCGGTCCTAAATCAGGACTCAACCGGTATCAAAAGATTGGGATCATTCCCTGCATATTTTCAGACCACAATGCTCTAAAGCTAGAACTCAACCACAAAAGGAAGTTTGGAAAGAACCCAAATACATGGAGACTAAACAGTATCCTTCTAAAGAATGAATGGGTCAACCGGGAAATTAAAGAAGAATTGAAAAAAATCATGGAAACAAATGATAATGAAAATACAACGGTTCAAAATCTGTGGGACACAACAAAGGCAGTCCTGAGAGGAAAATATATAGCGGTACAAGCCTTTCTCAAGAAACAAGAAAGGTCTCAGGTACACAACCTAACCCTACACCTAAAGGAGCTGGAGAAAGAACAAGAAAGAAACCCTAAGCCCAGCAGGAGAAGAGAAATCATAAAGATCAGAGCAGAAATCAATGAAATAGAAACCAAAAAAACAATAGAACAAATCAACGAAACTAGGAGCTGGTTCTTTGAAAGAATTAATAAAATTGATAAACCCCTGGCCCGACTTATCAAAAAGAAAAGAGAAAGGGCCCAAATAAATAAAATCATGAATGAAAGAGGAGAGATCACAACTAACACCAAAGAAATACAAACTATTATAAGAACATACTATGAGCAACTCTACGGCAATAAATTTGACAATCTGGAAGAAATGGATGCATTCCTAGAAACATATAAACTACCACAACTGAACCAGGAAGAAATAGAAAGCCTGTACAGACCCATAACCAGTAAGGAGATTGAAACAGTCATTAAAAATCTCCAAACAAACAAAAGCCCAGGGCCAGACGGCTTCCCGGGGGAATTCTACCAAACATTTAAAGAAGAACTAATTCCTATTCTCCTGAAACTGTTCCAAAAAATAGAAATGGAAGGAAAACTTCCAAACTCATTTTATGAGGCCAGCATCACCTTGATCCCAAAACCAGACAAGGATCCCACCAAAAAAGAGAGCTATAGACCAATATCCTTGATGAACACAGATGCGAAAATACTCAACAAAATACTAGCCAATAGGATTCAACAGTACATTAAAAAGATTATTCACCACGACCAAGTGGGATTTATTCCAGGGCTGCAAGGTTGGTTCAACATCCGCAAATCAGTCAATGTGATACAACACATCAATAAAAGAAAGAACAAGAACCATATGATACTCTCAATAGATGCTGAAAAAGCATTTGACAAAGTACAGCATCCCTTCCTGATCAAAACTCTTCAAAGTGTAGGGATAGAGGGCACATACCTCAATATCATCAAAGCCATCTATGAAAAACCCACCGCAAATATCATTCTCAATGGAGAAAAACTGAATGTTTTCAAAAATTTTAAGGCATCATTTCTACTTTATTACCAAATACTTCCCTAATTTGATAAGCAAGTAACATATGAGGTTCTCTGTCCAAGATAAAAGATAAAAACATACAGGAATAACTTTTTATATATAACACTATGGCTTATAAACTCACATAACTATAATCATCTTGTAAAATAACCATTATTATTACCATTAGTCTATTTCTACAAATTGTACAGTTCCCTGTATAGACAAATTTATAGTTATGGCAGAGCATTTTTGAAAATAAAACAAGCTGAAAGTTTATACCACTGATGTAGTCAGTAGACTAGTAATCCTGCAAAGTTACAATAAAATGACATTTTTGTGGAGTTTAGGTTTCCCTGTACTCATATGAAATGAACTAAAAAGATCATAGCCCAGGTCCTCTTGGTAGATGGACTGCTGTTTTGGTTTTTCCACAGAGTCTATAATAATTTTACTCAAAGGAACTCTAACCTCTCAGAAGAATCAGAACACCTCAAAATGACAGCTGTTATAGGTAGTTTTCAGGGCTCACACAAAGCACATGACAGGTATGAATTAGAAAGTTTAAAGCAATAATTTGACCTTGAAATTTACAGTATCTGCACAACAAACTCTTAACTTACCCAAGCCGAGGCTTATACACAAATGGGATAAATATTCATAACACAGGGAGAAATGCTCACAGTACAGAAGACCACAGCCATGGACTTCTGAATCTTGTATTCTACCAGCACTGATAGTGAATTGTAAGTGCTGGGTGATGCAAAGCACTGTCTGAGGCATCAGTGAGGTGTGGGATCGGGAACTGGTAATGAGATGAATCAATTTTCATGTTGCTGGCAGAATTAGTATTATACGATAAGATATCTAATATCTGAAATGGTTCTTAGGGCAGAAATTCTCAGAACTCTCAAGAGGGCACAGGTGTAGCTGTTCAAATGACACCCTGCTATGGATACATGTATCTGGTTCCTGATCCATTTCCAGATCTCCTACTGCTCGCTTAGCAGGTGTACACAAAAAACCACTATGTAGCTAATATTACCAATATGCAGAAAAACAGATGAGAGAGGGGCTGGCTATATTTTAATAAAAGACTTTAGGAACTGGGCAAAATAAGTTACTAAGTTCATCAACAGTATCATCTGTTTGCACAGCATAGACTTTTTTTTTTTTTTTTAATTCATGGAGAGCTCAGTAAAAGCCAAATAACAAAAATAGCTTGCAGTGTTCTTATTTTCATGTATCATATGGTATTGCTTTCTCATAGCAAATGACTTTCTCTAGAGAAAACTCTATTGCTATTTTTTAACAGCACAATCATATTAAACATATTAAAGCTGCCAGCTGGAGAATTTCAAATTTGTCAACTAGGTAAAAATGCAGATATATATATTTTTTTTCTATAAAACTGATAAAGAATCCAAATACATGCCTCATATATCATTATCAGAGAAGCAAAGTCTAGCCAGATTTCAGTTTAGGTCTTAATAAATACTTATTATCTTTGTATATTTTTATTTTGTGAATTCAAAATGAGGTAAAATGCTACTCCAATACTCCTGCCTTCCCCCATTTGAGGCCGTGAATTAATAATGTTGTTACTATCATTGGTGCTCCTCATTAAGCAATTGCTGGGTATTTAACAGGATTGGAGGGGGACACATGCATACTATCTCAGGGAACAGAGGTGGGTATCGTAATGTCCTACTCTGGTGTCTTCCCTGCCTCCTCCTCCCATATCTTCTCCTCAATCGAAGGCACCAGCAGAGGTTTCAGAGCACTATTTCTTTGACTACAGCAAGGCAGCCATATGGAAGATGTCAATCAAACCTCTCAAACCCTAGGTTACGTCTCTTTCATAAAATTCAATTTCATAAGGATGGGAGATAGAATGACAGCCTCACTTACTCTGACTGCTAAAGGCCAATCAAGAGTTGAAATGAAAGCAGAAATGTTATCAAGATCACTACCATGTACTGGCAGTCACTGTAGCAATGGGTTATATCAGAAATTGCAACTAGGAATACAAGAGAATGCCATTTCAGTTGGCTACAAGAACATTTTAGAATTTGTCAGGAGGTATGCTATTTTGGGCATGGTAAATACCATGTCTTCTGTGCCCTTTAAAGTAACCATATTATTGGATTCAACACAGATATGGAGATGCTGTTCTGAAAAGAAGCAGTCATAATATTTGTTTTTCTGTTGACAGAATGTCTGTGGCTGTCCATGAGTGAATGTAATAAGAGATGATATTCTCTATCAGATTTAGGAGTTCTACCATAGACTCCATTAATGTAGCATGGATAACTGGTACAGGCTCAAAATGATAAATTCTGTCAAGCTACGAAATGTATTTCATACCTTAAACTTGAAAATTCAAAGCATTACAAACACTCCTAAACCATACATATGGTTTCTCTGTCCACATATGCAGTTTTTATACTGCTATTATTACTCAAAGCACTATTCCAAGTATTTTACAAATATGAGCTTATTTAATGAGGTAGGCAGTATTATTATCTTCATTTTAAAGATGAGAAAACTGAGGCAGAGAGATTAAATTCCCAATCTCGTACAGCTGTCAGTCGGTGCATCCAACTTTGTCTAGAATCTGAACCTTGAACTACAATCATTTATCTCCCAAGTCATATTATAGATATACATGCATATATAATGCATGCATGTAGAGAATATATGTGTATATATGTGAATTGTTATGTATACAAATATATGTACATATATATACATAATTCATTATGCTTTATTTCAAGAATATTTTCTTTGTAGTTTCATGAACTCATCATACCATTTCTTTTCAGTGGGTTCATTAATAAATTGATGAAACCACATGAAACATTGCCTAAAATGTTTTTTAAGTAATAGAGTTTTTTCCACTTTATGTAGCCCTCAGTATGATACCACATTCCTGCAATCCTTTCACTCTTGTATCTCCCAGGATATGCATTTTCATTCCATAGGCATGGGTACTAACTTGGACAATATCTCTGAAGTGATGCTACTATCTGGAGAGACATTTTAAAATGCTAATTATTTTTAAGGAGACCCAGTTAACTTATGAGCTATCCAAAGCACTGAACTACTACATCCTATCACTCAAGTTATATGTTTATACAGAGCCGGCTATAAACACAAACTTGAACATGGTTACATAAGTCGTATTCATAGCATGTATCACTACACAATTTAATTATTACATATACAACTAACTTATGAGTGCAAAAATACAGCTTCAAAAAAACTAAGTTTAGGGATTCCTGGGTGGCTTAGCCAGTTAAGTGGCTGCCTTTGGCTCAGGTCATGATCCCAGGGTCTTGGGAGTCCTGGGATAGAGTCCCACATCCAGCTTTTTGCTCAGAAGCCTGCTTCTCCCTTTGCTTGCCACTCTTACTGCTTGTGCTCACTCTCTTATTTAAAAATAAATAAAGTATTTTAAAAAATTAAAAACTAAGTTTAACATATTAGAAAGACTACATAGAGGCGTATAAATGAATTTTTAAAGGATAGTTGGAAAAACAATGATAAAAATAGAAAAGGAATCTTTGCCAAATTATTTTGTAAGTCTTTGAGTTCTTATTCCACTGAAAAGAAACCAATACATAAAAATCGATAATCAATACATTATGGATTTCTTATGTAAAAAGAACATGTCAAAACCTAGTCGGTGATTCCACACACAATTAAGAGTCCTCAGCCCTACCTCAACAGAAAAGGCTTTTGTAGGCTGAGCTGAAATAGAATGTGCCAGGTATGCATGTATTACCTTTTTATAATTTACACCATTAAAAAGGTTTTGGATTAACTGACCCAGTGTCTAGAGAGAGTTGCACTGTATCATCATTCTGATAACCAAGGCATTTCTTGTAATTTCGTGTATAAAACAAGTAACATATCCACTGCACTACACCATAATCTAGAGCACTGAAATGATTCCATAGATCTTAATTCATGATATTGTTTAGGAAAGATAAATACTGACCATTATCTCACACCTTGGAGCATACCGAAGCTAGAGGAGTACCAAGAGTCACCATGTTGACTTCCTTTATGAAAAAGATTTGGAATTTTTTTATATTATCAATTGTTTTTTATGGTACCATAAATAATTAACCAGGATTCTCCATTCACTTGTTATGCATTTGACAATCACAGCAGGACTATCAGGTTCTATCAGGTTCTAGAACTATATTATTTTTCAAAGCTGACAGTAATTCTGACCTTTTCCACGTATATCATAAAAACTAGTTTATTGGCAAGGTTTCCTGAGATTTAATATCTGCTTTTTCCTAGAGTTGGAGGTTTCAAAGAATGTTAAAATGTCCATGTTATCCATGTAATTCCCTTATAGTTAGGTTGAAATTTCTTAATTCTTCAAGTATGCTAATCAGAGAAGAGAAAAGCTTAAAGATGATGATTAAGTTGCCCTTTCTCTTTATTTTAGAGATATGGTATTAAAGCCAAGAACTGTGTGCATGTGTTTGTGTATACACTGACAAGGATATATACAGAGTTCCTTATATATAAATATAGTGAGAAACCAGCTACGTCTCACCCATATACACAGAGTTTTACCTAATAGAGAGATTATACTAAAAAATGTTACAGAAAATTTATAAGGAATTATTTGTCAATAAAAATCTTCAAACTTTTTCTTCATATAAGGTACCATTAGGAGCACTATGGGTCACATGCTATAACTTTGATTCAAAAAGATATTAAATTATGTGGACTATATTTCCTTCACATGTGAACAATCAAGTCCACAAAATAAAAACCAATATAACCAAGTCTCAAAATAATGGTTTTTCCTGCTTTGCCTTTTTTTCTTTCTTTCTTTCTTTTTTTTTTTTTTAAAGATTTTATTTATTTATTTGACAGACAGAGATCATGAGTAGTCAGAGAGGCAGGCAGAGAGAGAGGAGGAAGCAGGCCCCAGCTGAGCAGAAAGCCCGATTCGGGGGCTCGATTCCAGTATCCTGGGATCATGACCTGAGCGGAAGGCAGAGGCTTTAACCCACTGACCCCCCAGGTGCCCCCTGCTTGGCCTTTTTAATCTCAATGTTTGTTATTACTGTTGTTTATTTTGTTTATTTTCTTTCATTCTCTCTGACTGGCTTCATTTGCTTCACTAACAATCACATTTCACATTTTACTTTAAGGAAACAATGTCAGTTGCAGACCCCAGTCCCTGGTCTCCAGCTGAGCCCTGCAAAGTCCACCATTGTTCATACAGCTTACTGGCACGACACCACCATGGTGTTGTACTCTCTTGCCACTTTCCCATTCCTTGTTGTGCTAAGGGGGTTGATCACCTTGTGGACAGGCCAAGTCTAAACTCTCATATGTAATTATAGGCCTGTAAATGCATAGAGAATCAAGCCATATCATGGTGGGAATTAGAAATCAGCCTAGTCAGTAAAGCACAATCTACTAATTACTTGCACTGATGGCTTCTCTGGAAGAAAATAATCATGGTCATTTTGATAAAAGGCGAATAAAATTGCTTGAACTCCCCTTTGTTATCTCATTTCAAAGTAAGTTGACAATTTTAGAAGTTTCAATGTACCTACTCTGAAAGTTCTAAATCTGAACTGCACTTTCAAATTTGGTATATATTTACAATAATGATAGGTAGCAGAAGTCCTGCACTAAACTCATTTTAACGAATCTGGCATACCCTAGGATTAGACATAAACTATGAAAAAATAGTATATTTACATTCTAATATAACTATGATAATTTTAAAATTGCAAAATATTCCAAAGTTTGTCTGTCATTTTGGGAACAACCACAGATCAAGATTTTTTCCTTGATAATTCACAAACATGAACTTAAAACATAGACATGATTTAAAGTTTATCATAATGAAAATTATCTAATATATATATATATATTCATTTTAGCATATTTGAGTGAGATTATTTAAAAATAATCAAAATACCATATGATTTAGCTTCTACAGGGGAATCTAAAAAACAAAATAAATAAATTAACAAAAGGTAGAAACAAACAAATAAATACAGAGAGCAAGCTGATAAGTGCCAAAGGGGTGGTGGGTAGGGGAATGGGCAAAATGGCCAAAGAGGAATAGGAGGTACACACTTGCAAAAAAGAAGTGAACACTAGCTGGCACACAAAACTCTAAACACTCTCAGGGCAACCAGGGAACTTAGTCAGTTATGCATCTGGCTCTTGATTTTGGCTCAGGTCATAATTTCAGAGTCCTGAGAAAGAGCCTCACATCAGGCTCCACAATGAGCATGGAGTCCTCTTGAGATTCTCTCCCTCCCTTCTACCTCTCCCCCTACTCTCACATTCCTTCTCTAAAAAAAAAAAATAATAATAAGATGAAAAATAAACATTGATAATGCATATTAACCAATACTGTTGAAGATACCATTTCTTAAAAATTTATTTATTTATTTATTTGACGGAGATCACAAGTAGGCAGAGAGAGAGAGAGGAGGAAGCAGGCTCCCTGCTGAGTAGAGAGCCCAATGTGGGGCTCCAGCCCAGGACCCTGGGATCATGATCTGAGCCGAAGACAGAGGCTTTAACCCACTGAGCCACGCAGGCACCCTGAAGATATACATTTTTAAGAAAGCAACTGAAAACTGAAAACTATATTTTAAACCGGACCTATTCAAGAGTTTACCAAATGGTAATTCTGTGAGACAATGATATGTTAATCAACTTAATGGCAGTAATCATTACACAGGGCACACTTATATCAAAATACCACACTGTTCATCTTAAGTATATATAATTTCTTATTTGTCAATCATACTTCAACAAAGCTGGAAAAATTTTTTTAAATAAGAAGAATTTAAAGAAGAACAAAAGTGTTAAGGCATTCCAACCTGCTGTTTCAGCATCCATTCTCATTGAGGGCTCATCTGACTGTAAGTTTGTAAGTAAGAAATGTTAGTTTTCACTTTCCAAAATGTAATTGAGATTTAGTGACATTGGGGGTTTTATGTCTATTTCATAGAGCAATTTCATCAGAAGTAAATGGCTGGCTGGAATAACTAACTATAGTTTTTTTTTCCTATATTAGACTTAGTTTTAATTCGATAAGTAGCTAATGGCTGTCCTCATAAATCAAACCAGGATTTGGAAATGTTTAAGGACAAAAGTTAATAATCTTTAATCAATATTAAATGATTCATGTTATTTTCCAACTTTGGTTTATCACTGGAGACACTGTCCAGATAATGTCTTAGAGTTGACTTGATTAAGAGCTCTTCCAGATGGGGCCCTGACAGGAGCAAAGGTGATGGTGAATACAGGAGTAGCTGCCATGGTGAGGTGTTTGCATACTAGAAGCTATAGAATTTATGATCAGAAAGGAGAGTTTAGGCAAGTTGTTATTAAATAAAAGGTGGATTTTAATTTTAATATATACATCTCCAAATTTGAACAGCATCTCATTCTACTTCTCCCTCCTTTACACATAAGTTGATATTCTGAAAATTAAAAGAAATTTTACTCTGTGAAGTTCTGATGCCTTGAGCTCATAGGAGCCGGGGAAATGCAATGCACTCAACTTATAACTTCAAAGGCTAGAAAAAATATTAAGAGGTAGTTGGGTCCTATCCACAGGGTGATCTCTTTCCTCTGCCTTATACAAAGAAGACAGATTATTATCAGCTTCTTCCTAACATTTCAGAAAATGCATCTGATAGCTGCAGCAAATTGTCATTTTCCACTGCATGTACATCAATAAACCTCACCCATGATGAACCACTTGATAAAGTATAAGTGCTTACAAAATTTGAATTTTGTTACTGACCAAGTGATATTGTGCACATTTGAAGAGGGGTATGATGAAGAGCGACATATCTTAAAGAACCATGGGGACCATACAACGTTGTAAGCTCTCAGATGGTGTTGTCACCTGTTATTATAAACAAATGAAAAAACAAACAGACACTGCAGGACAGATGATATGATTTATAAACCAGTTGTAATGTTGACCTTATCTGGGCTGTTAGTTTGATAGAAGGCTAGAAGTTAATCAAGTGATGCATTTTGTTTTCTTCTTGACAAGAAATGCAACTTTGCAAAATGTATGAACTTGACCATATTGTTTAACTCAGAGTTTACAGAGTACCTCTTAGATTCACAGATGAAATATAGGCAGATGAGAGTTGTCTCTGTAGATCAAGGCCAATAAACAAATGCTGTCACTATACTTTCCAGCTCTGGACTGCAAAATGTTAGTTCTGATTATATATCCCATATGTTGTTTCAGCTCCTTCCTAAACTTCTGAACTCATAGCTAAACAAAACAGAATGGGAGCATCATGATTCATGCTTTTAATTAGTCTAACAAATTCAAACTCCATTAATAGATATTAATTACAAATCCTTTTTCCCACTCATTGTCTATGACCTGCTGTATGTGTATTTAATATGCAAATATATGAAATGCTGTGATTAGCCATCATAGTTAAATCCTAGAAGCCTAGGATTTATATTTATTAAATGAATATCAACACTGTATCTCTCCCTGAGATTTTTATGATGTGTGAATGGAATATTAATGATAACAAACACCATTTATTAAGTAGTTACTTTGTGCCATATAGTTTATATGCATTAATGTAATACTTGTAACACCGCCATATGTAGCCCAAGGTTTCATTTTGATGCCCATTTTAGAGAGGAAGAAAATGAATCACTGAGGAGTTAAGTAACTTGCATAAGATCATGGAGACCAGAAGTCAAATCCAGACAATGTGGTTCCAGAGTTCAATTTTCTAGCCACAACACTACACAGATATCTCATCCTAGTTTGTTATTAACTGCTTTCCCAGTCTTTGGTCTTATCCTTTTCTAATCCATTCTCCATATGCCACCAAAATAACCGTTCTAAAATACAATCCTAACATATTGTTTCTTTATAACTTTGAAACCATTTCACTAAATCAATGCATTCAAATTCATTCTCATCTCTCCTACTGCCCTTCAGCTTCTGGCTGAAGTGCTCATTCCACTCATTCACTAAGCTGGCAAACACAGCCCAAATTTATCTTAAGAACTGACACCTGAAACAAAATTCCTACTCTTTACCGGAAAACAGCAACCGCTCTTCAAGATCTTAATCAAACTTTCCCAGTGAATCCTGTTGCTGTTTCAAGAGATCTGAGTAGCTCTCCTCTGGGCTGCTTGTTCTCTTGGGATGAACTTAGAGTCACATCTCACTGTGTTACATTTAGGAGTTTCCAGGTCTCTCTGCCCCTCTGAATTGTGAACTCCTACAGGATAAGAAAGGAGTTTGATGTAGCCTTGGGTGATAAGTTCCCTGATATCTGACAAATACTTAGCCAGTGAAAGCATTTATTCAATGTCTATTTCTTCTCCATATGAAAATCATTCAAATACCACATCAGCAGTCATTTCAACAGTTTAATTCAACAAACATTTATGGAACACTAACATCTGTCAGATGCTGTGATGGGTAGGGACAGGTGTGAACAACACATGACCCTGCCCCCAAAAGGATGGCGGAGAGGCACAAGCACATTCCCAGTTAATTCTGATACATTCCAGTAACACAGTGATGCATGAAGTGTTAGGTGAGTACCAAAGAGGGGCACTTAACCCAGCCTGAGGAGAGAAGAGAGCATGGATAATAAGATTATCTCTCCCCAACTGCCACTGAACTTCAATTTCAGATGAAGTGGAATGTTTTCTATTTCATAGTGGCAGTCCACCCACATCTTCATAATTAGGATAGTAAGATAGCTCATTACTGAGGTAGTTCCATCATGGTCACGAGAGATCTAAAGATGTAAAGCAGTCATAACTAGCCCTGTTGAAGTGCTCACTTCCTGATAATACAAAATAGAAAATGGCTATTCTTTTGTAAACTGTGATTTAGCAAACTCATCAATTAATGCTATCAGCAATAGATGTCAACATGCACAGTCCTCCCTCATTATAAGAGGAAAGAGAGAGAGAAGAGGAGGAAAAGGAGAAAGGGAAGAAGAGAAATTTTAAAAAGATCACACGGGGCTACAGATTATTTCATTATTTCTCATATCTGAAATATTTGAAGGTGAGATTTTTTTGGCTTGAGAGTTTTTGTCAGGAATCTGGACAACCAGACCACTGTAGTCAATCTTTTATATTTTCCATTTGTCGATGTTCTAGAAGCCTCTATATTGACATGTTCTATCATCATTTCTGAAACATGAATTTCTCAAGGGCAGTCTTCTGTCTTATTACTCTTTGTGCCAAGAATTACATCTCACACATATCACCCTTAGCACAATTATTGAATGTTGATTGGACTAAATCACAAATATAAAAGTTAGAATTTCACTTTGCAAAATTCTCAGATGCAGTAAAATAAGAGAATTTATGGAATTAGAATTCAATGGGTCTTGACTACATTAAAATTTTCTCCATAATAGCTCATAAATTAGAGAAGTTCTATATGCCCTTGTTCCTTTGTGGTCTATTTTCAAGACAAAAGCTACCATGATCCTCTTAAAATATACTCAGATCATGTCACCCTTCTGTTCAAAATTCTCCAATGGGTTTCCATCTCAGAATAAAAGCTAAGGCTAGGAAATAGCTTGAGTCCCTCCACTTTCTGTCTTGCCCCCTGCTTTTCATGAACTCTTTGACTCCATCTCCTAGCCCTTCCTGAACTCACTTAACTAGAGGCACCTTGCCTGGGCTCCTTTCTGATTCCTGAACATGACAGGCATTCTGTCCTGTCTCACCATTTTTCATGCTCTGTCTTCTCTGCCTGGAAAACTCTTTTCCGAGATACTTCTGTGGCTCATTCCCTTATTTCCTTCAGTTACTTATGCAAAATTTACCTTCTCATTAAGACCTTTCTACCCATTTTGCCTAAATCTACAGCCTCACCCCCACCCCATGTTCCAAACTCCCATCTGCTTTATTACTTCTTGGCATCATTTTTTAAAAGATTTTATTTATTTATTTATTTATTTATTTGACAGACAGAGATCAAAAGTAGGCAGACAAGCAGGCAGAGAGACAGGGGGAAGCATGCCCCCTGCAGAGCAGAGAGCCCAACGTGGGGCTTGATCCCAGGAAGCTGGGATCATGACCTGAGCCAAACACAGAGGTTTTAACCCACTGAGTCATCCAGGCGCCCCAAGACTTAGCCATTTTTCAACATATGATATATGTTAACACTTTATCTTATTTCCTGCCTTTCCCACTAAAATGTGAGCTCTGTGAGGGTTGAGATTTTTCCTTTTGCTTTACTAACATATACTCAGTGTCTGAAACCATGCTTGACATATTGCAGGTGCCCAATATATACGCTGAAGGACTGAATGAATCTCAGTTATAATATTGAGTAAAAATAACAAGTGTTAAAAACTAGAAAGGGCACTTGCTCCTATAGTGATTTATAGATGCTGTTCTAACTCTAACTAGCTGTATAATCATTACTAATCACTTGGTTCACTATCTTCAACAAAATCATTACCAGTGAGAATCAATAAAGAATATTAATCATTACTCTCATCTATCTTGTTTTTTGCTAGAAGGCAGAAATCTTTTGGCTTTGGGAGGGACCCAAAAAATTTTATTTTTGTGTATAAGCTTAAGAAATTATAAAAGGGAAGAAGGAGGAGGTATCCTGCGAGAACACCCCATCTCAGGTATGGGTGGGCTTTAATCTGGGCTTGCAGAACATTTTACGGAAGACTAAGAAAATGTAAATTATCAATTGTTCTGATCATCTGATAACTATCATTGGAGGGACTTCCACTGCTTTCACAATGGCTTGTCACTGCATAACTTACTGTTACCTTGAAGAGAATGAATGGAGAGGAGAAGTTTCCAAATGACTAAGGTTAAATTTTCCATCAGTCAAGAAAAATGAAAACTCAAAATAGAAATTTAGGTTTTTCTGTTTTGTTTAAGAAACTGAAAAATTAATCTCCAACTGAGATTCATACCTGCTATATGTATAATATTTTATTTCCCCTTTGAAACAATTCTATATAGGAGGAACTATTATATCCCCTAGTTTACAGTTGAGAAATTTGGTGCCTGATCTGACTGGTTCCAATGTTTTTAATCTCTGAATCATACAGTTTTAAGTCTTGCCAATTTTATACTATTAGATACTACACAGTTTCAAGTTATTATTTGATTTCCCATGGTTCCTTGAAAGTACTGAAACAAGAAGCTAAGAAAATAAACCCTTTACAAAATCATGACTTTACTCATTAGATTTTTTTTTTAATGATCTAAGGTTTGCACAAAAAAAAAAAAAAAGAAAAAGAAAGAATGAGAATAAAGATCTCCTTCTTGATGCAAGTTCCTTCATTTCGTTTTGAAGTGGGGCGCAATGAAATAACCAATAATGCAAATATACAAATATACAGAATTGTATGAGATCAGACTCCATAAACATGGTGCCTGACTTTCAAACCCACCTTTGCCTTTAGCAACTGTGTTACTCTGACCCATTTGATTCCTCTGTTTATCCTTCATTTTTTCAAACTTTAAAAAGAGTAACACAGGAGTACCTACTTCATATGACAGTTTGAGAATTAAATGAGGTAACAAGTAGATATAGAGCCAGACACATAGTAAGTGCTTTAAAGTACTTTATAGGTTTTAAAGCAGACATTATTTCAAACAGCTATTTTCTCTCATATCTGAGAAATAAGAGTAGAACTCCTTAGATCTTACGTAAATCACATTTTGTCATGTAGTATTTCAAATGGACTTCCATAAGTGGTTCAGGAAAATTAAGGAATTTTAATCTATATTAATAATTTCTAATTTTATAATATTGAAGACTCCAACTAAATATGGTATACTCCAAGAGAAAATTTGCTGTTCTGAAAATACTGGGTGCATTAATTAGTTCTAAGTGATGTGCAGGACGAATCCCATACAACAAGCCCATAAGAGCTGTAAGAAGTTTGGGCAGCCTGTTTCCTGAAGCAAATATTAAACCACAGACCTGGAACCCGGCTCCATCAGTTAGAGATTTCTGTCAACGGAGCGTTTTCAGAAAGAGCATGCAAGAGCAACCAAGGCTTGAGGGTAGGGATTTGCAGAGAGTGTTTCACCCTTTGGTTAGTTGACTACAGCATAACGGAGGCGATAAAAAACATTAGCTCAAAATTCTTTGGTCATTTGCTTTCATCCATCTTGACAATGGACTGGATTTTTTGGATGACCAACCTGATCAAAGATGTGGAAACTGATCCTGTAGAAAAGAAATTCATTCAGTGACCTAGACTGAGAGAAAAGCATTGGCAATTTCAGGCACAAGATTTTCTCTCTCACTTCTAAAATAATTCGTTGCTTTTTTTATGTTGCTATGTATTGTTGCTCATGCACCTTTTTTATCAAGAATGCTAACTGAGACAGTGTTTATCCTAGGAGGAAAAACATTATGGGAAACATAATGTAAAGATGAATTCTATTCTCTTGACACATCACACATAAATTCTTTTTGCTAATGTTTATTAATGCTTAAAATGTATCAGGAATTTGGAATAACTTACTTTTACTTCGCTCCTCAAAAATCTTATAATGTAGGATACTGTTGCACAGGTATTTTAGGTGAATTGCACAACATTACACAAACATTAGATGCACAACTGCACAAACATTAGATGAAAGATTAAACCAAAATTTTCTGAATTCCAAGACTATATATCTTAATAGTCATGTTAAGCTATTTGTGATATGGGACTGTTAGATTTCGTACTGCATTTTTTTTTCCTTTTCTCTTTTTCTAGAAGTGGTGTTGAAGCTACATAAAAGTACTAATGATTGTCAGTCCCTATCTAGTTCCTAGGTTACCTTTATATGGGCTCTTAAAGGCAAAACTGGATGGTTACATTTAGGATTGATCAGACTTCCTCTACATGCTGTAACAAGGCAATGAATTATTCATAGACTTGTAAGGGCTTTCTGCACTATCTCATTTTTCACAGAAATATGGGAGAGAAAAAAATCACCCTTCATCAGAAACCAATGCAGCTTTCTTAAGATAAATCTGTGACCTGTATCTGTGGTTGAAGACCTTTTGGATTTTTGATGCAGTAACATTTCCCTACCTTCAAAGTATTTTGCCCAAATGACATTCCCAGAGGCCAAGGATTAAAGTTTCTTCTTTGTCAACTGACTCGCTGAGAACAGAGTGCCCTATCAACACTCCAAGGGGTAATTACCGTTGTAAAACGTGATTTAATTAGATATCTAAAATGAACCTTCTATTCTGTACCTATTGTTTAGTGAGAAGAGCTTCCAAAAAGTGGTGATACTGCTCCTTTATGATTATTAGAGATTTTGCAATAGACTGAGGAAGGAAATGTTGCCCAGACGACACCAGCGCCACATAGTGTCTATGGCTTGAGTAGATAAAGAGGAACAGCACAGAGACTGTGGGGAACTCTAAACCAAAGGACAAGAGAGAGTGTATTTTAATGCAAGCATCCTATAACTGACTAGGGGTAGGGTAATGGTTTCAGTTATGGTTTTGATCAAACAGAGCTTCATGTGGTTTGAGGATCAATGAACAACACAATGAACTCTGAACATTCTGATCACATATTGTGATGGGCTTTCTCTCATTTAGTTCTCACAGGGAGTCTCCCTTTCTCTATATTGCTTGTAACAAATATACAAAATGGAAGCTTTCTATTGCTCCATGACTGCAATGAAAATACAGCATCCTCTTCGAGATAGAAGGATCACATGGTTATTCAGCAGCTGTGCCTCGTTCAAAATATCAGCATGAATTAACATGCATAATCCTTACAGAATGAGGATGTATACAACCACTTTGTCTCCTCCCCCCCTCCAGGTTGACACTTCAAATAAATGTTTGAAATTAGACAAGTGTTCTTTATTCTTAGCAGAAGATGGAAAATTCACAAATCCTGGTATATGAGCACATAAACATTTCACCATTTCCCAAATATACAAGTGTGAAATGGTTGTCATAAATACAAATGTTCATAGCTGTACACAAGATGGGTCCGACCACATTACAGCAGCACGCCTTCTTGCATTTTATCACAGCACTAAAATATGCAATTCCTTCCCTTGAAAAATCACTGTTACAGGCATTATAAAGAAATGAGCCACAATGTGGTCTGAGCAATTATCACCCTGGAGGGAAGCACAATGATGCAATTGAACAGGAATAGCTGTTTAGACCACCGGACTCTACGAGTTCACTATCTGAGCCAAGGGGCCTAATTCATCACCTGGCCTCAATTTTAGGAGAATTCCATTCAGTGTGAAGACTAAAGCAGTCAAGGGACTTAATAAGAAAGCCTATTAAGCACAATAAAAAGCTGACTATAAATAGAGGTGACTATGTTAGAGTAATAATTAGATGTTCATGAAGAGATGAGGCATATGTTAGGTTGTGCTATTGTTTTTAATGCTTTTTTTGTTAAAGCATTTCACTATCTACTCTTAATCTTTCTATATCAATATTTAGGGTTAAGGATAGAGAAGCAGTACTTAGCAGGAAACTGCATCAAATTGTAGTATCTTTTTAATGATGAAGTAATGTCATAAGACTTCCAAGTCCTATATGTAGGACTCTGTATTCAAAGTCATTATCTTGGGTCACATCATAGCTATATTCATTACAGCCTCTCATTTTTTTTTTTTTTAATTCCCACTATGTTCGCTTGTATACTGAAACAAATAAAAAGCCACCACAGAAGAAAAAAATGTACAAATAAACATATATATCACTGCTACAGTCTTCAGTCTCCCCCCAAAATGAGAAGAAAGCAATTCACTATATCCTAAAAGCACTGTCTTTATAAAACAAACTACAATATTCGGCAGATGTTTGTCTCAGAGGGATGCCCTTCAATGTCAGCAATATACAACAAAACAGGAATATGAATTTGCTAGATTGGGAAAATTACTTCAATTGAAAGTAGAACACTTAATAAAATAACAGCTGCACATGAACCACAGATATTAAAGAAAATATGATAAAACAAGACTTAGATTCACCAAGATAACATATACTAGAAGATAACAGGTATGCTACGACATTCTTTCAAATAGCATCCATGTTTCATGATGCAAATTTTATAATAAATGCTACTAGGAAGCAGAGAAAGTTCGCATCTGATTTTCAGAGTAAATGCTAATAATGATTTAAAAAAACATACACACCCTGCTCACCATAAGGAGTATGTACTATCAGATTAGGGAAGAGTTAAGCTTCGTCCAAACTTATGAACTACCCTGGATGTGCTCGTATTAAATATTTATTCTGCAAGAAATGCACTAAAAATATAACCCTTTCCTCTTCTTATTGTTTTTTGATCCCTTTATTTGGAGAAAAATAATATCACTATTTGTAGAAGACATAGAAAAATAAATTTACAGATAATTACTAAAATTAGCATACGAAGTTCGCAAATTTTCTGTGTACAAAAACAAATGTGTATTTATATTCGGTAACATTTAAAAATGGCATTTTGATAAAAGATATATTCTCAATAGCTATAACTTTATCAAATAATTAGAAATACAGTTGATGAAAAATGTACAAAAACGTGACACTGAAATTCATAAATATGACTGAGAAAAATGACTAATACAGATAGACCATGTTCATGAACTGCAAAACTCATTATTGTAAAAATGCCAATTCTTTCTAAATTGATTGTAAATTCAATGCAAAAGCAATCAAAATATCTGTTGAGATTTTCCCCATCTTTTTTATCCCCCAAAGAGTGACAGTAGTTCCTACATAGTTGTTGCTCTGTGTCAGGCATTGTTCTAAGTGCTTTGCAAATACAAATTCATGTAATTCTCCTAACATCCTCATGAATTTGGTACTATTATCATCATTATTTCAGGGATAAAGACACTGAAGCAGAGAGAAGCTTAATAACTTGCTGAAAGCCAAAAAGGTAATAACTTGAACACAGTCTCTTGCATTCTATTGTTAACCACTACATCACAGTGAGGAGAAGCAATCAAATCTTCTTCTGTCTTATTCTATGGTAAGTTCATAAATGTACTAGATATGTCACTTTTTTTAGTACAGAGTTATTTTGGAAAGATTTTATTTATCTGTTTGAGAGAGAAAGAGAGAGCATGAGCACACAGGCAAGCCAAGGGAGGGAGAGGGACAAACAGACTCTATGCTGAGCTTGCAGCCTAACGCTGGGCTGGATCTCTGGACCCTGAGATCAGGATCTGAGTGAAGTAAGAGTTGGATGCTCGACTGACTGAGCCACCCAGGTGCCACTACATGTTTAAGTTTGAATTAGACATAGAAATAAATGTTATGTGTGTGTGTGTGTGTGTGTATATATATATATGTATATACATATATATGGATGTATATGTATATATAATTATATACATTATATATAACACACATATATTTTAAATAAAATATTTTAAATAAAATAATGTATGAAGACTAAGGAATAAAATATAGCAGTAATTCAGAAATCCCCTATATGCCTGCCCTCTCCACATTCTATTACTTCAGCTTTCAGGTAGCAGTTAACATGAAATTTGTGGTAATGATCCACTGCCCTTTTTTGGTGGTACAAATATAGGTGGTATAACTGCAAACAACATATTTCAGTTTAAGTTATACATTATAAAAATGATTTATAGTTTAGATACTCTACTATGATTTTTTTTTGCTCAAAATTATCCTTTTGATATTGATCATATGATGCATTTAACCTGTAGTATTTTCATGGATGAATATCACTTTTATTTTTGCTGTCTCTTGTTAATGGAGTTCTGGGTTAGTTCTAGTTTTTGGTGTATATTTGTGTGAGTGTATGTAAGCATGTGTGAGCACACCTGCATACATGCTGTTAGCAACATTATATGACAAATATTTTCATATACCTTCTTCACAGGTATAAGATGGTCCATATGATTTAAATTTAAGGGTAGAACTGTTAGGTGCTAAGACATATAAATCAGGACTTTGTAGGTAATGTCAAACATTTTCTCAAAGGATTCCATCGGTTTGAACTTCCACCAAGAGGAGGCTGAGGGATCCCTCTGCTCCACATCCTGACCAGTACTCATATACCAATAGTAACACACCAACAACACAGACAACATTGCCTGGTTTTTAAAAGTTCATCAATCTGGTCATTTTACAATGGGTTCTCAATGTAGATTTATCATTTTCCTTATTTCTAAAGTGCTTTAATATCCATGAAGTTCATTATTAATAACTTTAATCTCTTTCATAAATGCTTATTCATTTCTTTAGCTCATTTTTCTACTTTAGTATTTTCATAAAAGTTGTTTACATATCTGGGAAACCTTTTTGTTGTGGTGATTGTTTTGTTGAAATACCTTTTAGATTTGACATGCCTTTTCTTCTATGTATAAGTCTTCTGACTAATAAAAATATTTTTTTCTACTAAGAGTACAGCTAAGTCACTGTTCTTTGAAGACAATTTCTATGCTATATATTTTTCTGTTCTATCCATCTGTCTCCTTATCTTTGAAGTTGAGACAGAAAATGACTAAATTTCTAAAAATCCAATCCAAAAATTCTTTTCTATTAACTAGAGGGTATAGTCTATGTACTATTATTTCAAAAACATGCTATATTATTTCCACAAATTTGTTTTATGTTCTCCTCTATTTCTCTCATTTTTAAAATTTATTGCCCTACTTGAAAACAATGGAATTTTCCCCATTGTTTTTTTTTATTCTATTCAGAAAAGTTATCCCTGCACTTATTCTTTTAGTAATTACCTTAGCTATTTTAGAATACATACTTTATTTACTATCATTTAAATTAAATAAGTATCTTTACTCTCTCTCAGGTGATTCCAAGGCCCTAGATCCTAAGACCTCCTATCACTTCTAACATATGTGCCATTTTGGTCCACTATTCTACTCCTTATCCCCTTCATGAATTTGACTGGTTTTTTATTCATTCAATATTTGCTTAGATTTCAGATATTTACCTTTATCTTTATTCGCACTCCCTTCTTAAATCTCAGATCATCCAACTCTGATTGTATTCCTTTTAGTTGAATTATTTTCTTCAGACTTTGCTTTAGTGAGTATAATTCATTGATAAACTGTCTCACTTTTTGGTTAATGATTTTCATTTGACCTAATATCAGCAAGACCATTTTCCTGGATATGGAATTGTAGGTTCATAACGATTCTCTCTTGGTCAATTGAAGCTACCAATTCATGGTCTTCTAGTTTTCACTGTTGCTATTGAAAAGTCCGATATAAATTACCGATATTTTACACGCTATAATTTTTCTGAATGTTTTTGGCGCTTCCTTTTGTATCTAGATTCTACAGTTTACTATGATATGTCTAGTTGTAAGTAAACTTTTTACTTATTCTCTTTGGAATTCTTTGGTACTAGTGGGGTTTAGGATTGAGGGCTTTCAAGAATCATTTTAAATGTTTACCCATCATTCTCCTTTCTATTTATGCCTCTAAAACTCTGGATCATCAAAAATGGAAAGCTTTCGGGGCGCCTGGGTGGCTCAGTGGGTTAAGCCGCTGCCTTCGGCTCAGGTCATGATCTCAGGGTTCTGGGATCGAGTCCCACATCGGGCTCTCTGCTCAGCAGGGGCCTGCTTCCCTCTCTCTCTCTCTGCCTGCCTCTCCATCTACTTGTGATTTCTCTCTGTCAAATAAATAAATAAAATCTTTAAAAAAAAAAAAAAATGGAAAGCTTTCATTTGGACCTTCATATTTTTAAATTTTTCTTTCTTATCTTTCATCTTTTTGTGTCTCTAGACCTCATCCTGCATTATGACTTTGATTTAGTTTTTCCTGCATACCATTTAATATCTTTTTGTCTAACCTGCTATAATTAATTCTTGTGTTTTTAACTTAAACTATTTTTGAATTGTATTCTCTTTGATTTTCTTTCAGTCTGCTTGGCTATTCTTTGAAAGAGTCACCTGTCTCTTGTTAAATAAACAAACTAAATGTATTTCATAATTTTTTAGTTCCAGTTACCTTACGTCTGTATAGGTCTTCTCTTGTGTGTCATTTCTGCACATTCTGACTTATGTTGTCTTATTTACTTGGTATTTCTATAAACTGCTTTATTCCTTTAACAGGATCTATGAAAGTTCTTTGAAATCAGGGTAAAGCTGAATTCCTATAAAAGGAATTGTATATTTTATTCTTGTTGGCTGGGAGAATAACAAACAAGGAAACTTTAAATTCTCTTCTAAGAGTCACCTATTCCCTTCAAATATTACATATCTTATTTGGATTAGAAACTGACGTATAATTTTGTGTGACTGAATTCTCAGCCACACAAAGTTTATGGTTGTAATCTCAAAGGGTATCTGTTCCTCCTATTTCACAGTGAAGCCAAAAAGAGGAAAGTTTCTTTTCTGTCTCCTATGTTACAGGGCTTTGTCCTCATTCACTCTATACAAAGAGGTAGTCTTTTGGGTTTCCACCTTCTTGTTGAGATCTCAGATCCCCTTCATTTGGTTTTAACCCTTATTCTCTGTGCCTCGGGCGGGCAGCCTTTAAAGCAGAAACTCCAGGTCATGAGATTTCAGCTTAAACCTCCTGATGAAAGTCATCTTGGTGCTCACTCAACTCCCATGGTTCTACGTTCCATTTTATTTCAATACTGGTTTGTGTGTGCCTGTGTAGGTGGGTGGGTGTGGGTGGGTGGGTGTGGTCCCAGCAGTGCATTTGAATGGATTTCTATAATTATCTTTATCAGTATTTATTGTTTCAACAAGAAGATTTGTTCAGGATATCTAATCCATCATGCTAGTGCCAAATGGAAACCTCCTTCTATCTTTTTGGAGAACCTGGGACAGGAATAGACATACGTAAATACATTTGCTTTAATGATCCAACGAGAAAGGATTCATATGACCAAATCCCCATACCTTTCCCTAAAAAGAGGCTTTTGCGACCAGCCATTTCTTCTATCCTGAGTATGAAGAACATCCTTTGATTGTTTATAATGACCTCTGTTTTGCACAACCCATTTACTTTGAAAGATGAGAGAGATACTTTGATGTCAAACAAACCTTACACCCCCATACTATCATTTAGAGCCTGCAACGTACTTTTCTCAGATTAGACTAATTTTTTTGTAGAGGTTGCGGTCACATAGGAGATGCTAAAAAACTATAGTTAATTGTGGCTTTCTCTTATATACTTTACAACACCTTGCCTTAAGAATTAGATTGGACAGTTACCTCTTTACTATTTACTGAAATTCAGAACCTGAGTTTTTACCACATCTTGTCCTCAAATCTATTTTCCTGCTATTCTCGTTTTATTTCCCAACACCTGCCTATAGAATATGATGCTCTGTAGGGATAGTTATGCTCTTAAGTTACATTATGCCCAGCAAAAACGGAAGTTTCCTATGATTTTTTTTCCCTTTTTCATCTCCAGTGTTAGCAGACAGATGTCTGTAAATAGGCTCAGTTCTTAACTTACCTCTAGAATTTAGATCACAAGCGCACATGACAAGAAACACACCTTGTACAGTGAAACAATGCACTGTTACTCAGGATTTTGGATGTGCCTATTAGACCCTCAGTGACACTGTACTAGGATGTCTAAAATATAGTATTACTCCTCATTCTACATTGCAAAAAACACACATATATGTAGAATTATAGCTAGACATAGATGTAGAGTAATTTATATTTGGTTAATGATAAATGCACAACATAGAATAAAGAATTTGGGATGGTGTTTGAAGAATAAAATCATGCCTTAAAAGAAGCTTTGAAAAAGACCCTCGGGGTTTAATAAGTAATAAGCATAATTACTTAACTCACTCTTGAACTGTAACTATATGAGCAAAGTACTTGTGAGATGAAAGGAGAAAAAGTAAGACTCATTTTTAAAAACTCCACAGAAAAAGTAAGATTCATTTTTAAAAACCCCACAGGTGAACTAATTAACCACAAAACAGTAGAAGATTCTTCGTATGCAAACTGCTCTAAGTGAGCTCTGCTCTAGTACTGGGATATCACAACTAAGTGAAAGGCGATTCAAAAACCATTTTTCTGATCACTCCATTTTAAAGATGAAGAAACTGACCCCAAAACAAGACTAATAAAAAAAAAAACCCTAATGTATAATTCGAGCATGGAAATTATAAGGGGAAAAAAGATCATATTAGGATACTTTGTTAACATAATGGTGAACAAACTCAAATGCATTCTGGAGCTCATTTCTTTCTTTCTTTCTTTCTTTCTTTCTTTCTTTCTTTTTTTTCTTTACTCTCTCTCTTACATAAACTCACAGGAATTTCTGCATCATTCTAATGAAGCAAAGACTAGAATTTAGAATGAGTGGTATAATAAAAAGATTATATTTTTATTAAAAATGCTGTACATTATTTCAATTATAACAGCTTACACTTCTTTAATTTACTATAGTAGAGTCTCCCTACTTAATTCAATAAAATTAATGGTGTATTTAATCCTTAATTAAGGATTCTTGCATTATACCAAAGGAATACTGATGTCATAAAGTCCAGACTATTGAACGCATACAGAGCTTATTTATGTTAGTTTCCCTTAATATATAATTTAATCTACAAAGGGAAGGGGAATAATAGGTGCTTCGCACCAGGGTGCATTGTAGATTCTAAGCTTAGGCAATCTCATTAAACCTAG
Source organism: Mustela nigripes (assembly GCF_022355385.1). Lineage (NCBI taxonomy): Eukaryota > Metazoa > Chordata > Mammalia > Carnivora > Mustelidae > Mustela > Mustela nigripes. The sequence continues at coordinate 73,863,677 of NC_081561.1, read as the reverse complement.
GAGAAGCAGCCCATTCTTACTGTTTCCAGACAAAGAGTAGCCATCCTTCCCTTGCTCCTGCATGTTTTCAAGTAAATCCTCCTTCTACATGAGCTCAACCCCAAATGTTCTCACAGAATCTATCAATACCATATGATCTAAACACTTCCTCAGATTATTTATAGTAATGGAACTAAAGTCTTTAGTTTATGAGGTTGTCTAGAAGTTGTAGAAAAGAGAATAGTTTGAAAAAACAAACAAAAATAACCCATAAATACTGCAAATAAACCAGTGGTTGCCAGAAGGGAGGGAGGTAGAGCGATGGGCAAAATGGGTGAGAAGGAGTAGGAAATCCTGTTTCCAGTTATGGAGTGAATAAGTCATGAGAATGAAAGGTGCAACATAGGGACTCTGGTCAATGGTATTGTGATAGCATCACGGGGTGACATTAGCTACACTTGTGGTGAGTACAGTGTAAAGTACAGAGCTGCCCAATCTCTATGCTCTGCACCTGAAGCTAATGTAATATTGTATGTCAACTATAATTCAATAAAAAAATTTTCCATTAAACTCCAAAAAGTAAAATAGTTTTTCAGCTCATCATTTCTTGTTATTAGTTAATATCTTTTGGTTTCTTTTCAATGAAAAAAATCATTGTTTCTTAAATGGCTAAACACAAGCATACAAACACAATCCAAATTCTGAACTTCCACAGACCTCAAAAGAAAAAGAAAAAAACAATAGGGATGGCAAGAAAAAAAAAAAATTTCCAGGGATAAATAAATGTTATTCTTGGGCACATTTTGGTCTTTACTATGTCACTAATAATTGCTCGCTTGATGCATCATTTTTGTATCTCTGTTACAAAGATATCTCCCAAAGATATCTATGTCCCAATCCCCAATCCTTGGAACCTGTGACTTTACTGCCTTATATTGTTTAAATACCTCTGCAGATATGGGACCACAAGGTGGGGAGATTATCCTGGATTCTGGATGGGCTCAATATAATCACATAAGCCCTTAAAATAAGTGGAAAATCCTTCTCAGCTGTGGTCAGGGAAATATGGATGCATGAGGATACAGTGACACATTGCAACTCCTTCTGAAATGTAGGGGCTACTACACGAGGTCCTCAGAGAGGACTTTAGAAGCTGAAAAAGGCAAAGAAATTGATTGTTCTCTTAAACTTTCAGAAGGGAATGCACTCTTGCCAACATGTTGACTTTGGCTCAGTGAGAGCCCTGTTGACTTATTGTTGTTGTTGTTGTTATTAGTTTAAGAGAGCATGAGCCAAATGGAGGAGGGTAGAGGGAGAGAGAAAATCTTAAGCCGGCTTCATGCCCAGCACAAAGCCCAAACCTGGGCTCATCTCAGGCTCACCCTAAGATCATGAACTGAGCTGAAATAAAAATTCAGATGCTTAGAAACAGATGTAGTGAAAAGAAGGGCCATCTGTACCCCAATGTTTATAGCAGCAACGGCCACGGTCGCCAAAATGTGGAAAGAATCAAGATTCGCTTCAGTGGACGAATGGATAAGGAAGATGTGGTCCATATACACTATGGAGTATTATGCCTCCATCAGAAAGGATGAATACCCAACTTTTGTAGCAACATGGACGGGACTGGAAGAGATTATGCTGAGGGAAGTAAGTCAAGCAGAGAGAGTCAGTTATCATATGGTTTCACTTATTTGTGGAGCATAAGAAATATCATGGAGGACAAGGGGAGTTAGAGAGGAGAAGGCAGTTGGGGGAAAATGGAGGGGGAGGTGAACCATGAGAGACTATGGACTCCGAAAAACAATCTGAGGGGTTTGAAGTAGCAAGAGCGTGGGAGGTCGGGGTACCAGGTGGTGGGTATTATAGAGGGCACAGATTGCATGGAGCACTGAGTGTGGTGCAAAAATAATTAAAACTGTTATGCTGAAAATAAATAAAAAATAAATTTAAAAAAATTTTTTAAAAATCTTAAAATTAAAAAAAAAAAAATTCAGATGCTTAACCAACTGAACCACCAGGTGCCCCCTACCGTTGAATTTTTGACCTACAGAATTGTAAGATAACAAATGTGTATTGTCTAAACCATTAAGTTTGTGGTAATTGCTAAGCAGCCATAGAAAAATAATTCATCACCTGATATTCAGAATAACTTTGTGAAATGAAAGAAAATACTTGGAGTCTCTCTTGCAACTGAGAGAATCAGTACTCAAATTTTTGTGAGTATTTCCCAAAGATGTATTGGCTAAGGAGAGTGGTGTCAGGATGCAAGGTCCTGTCTCCTAAATCCAGATTCATGGCATTTTCCCTCATATTCTTCCCTTAATGGAAGAACTGTTAATGCCATACTGCCTTGTTTAGACTACTTCCAAAACACCAGGTCACAAAGCTACTAAGACAATGAGGTTCTAAGACACTGGTATGTGAAATAGTGAAATAGATTGTGGAAGTGGACTGGGCATAGTTTCCAAAATGTGAAAAATCATCCTGTTTTGGAGGAATGCCTAGGAATCCAGTGTCACTGGCCCTTGAGAAATAGGCGATAGGTAGATGATGCTGATATGAGTCAGGTTGAGTGATACTGAATGCCACAGTAAACATATCTGCTATATTCAGCAAACAATGGTGAGTTGTCAATGGCTTTTGAACAAGAATGTTTATTCTCCATGTACATGAAAACAATCAACATACCAGCACTGGGAAGAAGAGATTGCAGTAAAAACAGACTATAAATAAGAAACCCAAAACTATCGGAACACTATTTTATTAGCTCCATTGAATAGCAAAAAAAATTAAAATGACAGCTAAATAGTTTCAAGGTACTCCCCCCCCCAAAAAAAAGGTTTAAGGAGGAGTGCTGAATGCAGGGTATGGGGTGAAATGACATTTAATAATCTGAGATTTCTACGCATTTTCATTTTGTAAGACTTTACCAGGTACTTTTTAAAGCAACTTACATAAATCCTATCAGAAGTTAACATTCATTAAATGCTATATTCTAGACTCCACTTTAAGTAATGTATTAACTAATGTATGCCTTACAAAACGTCGATGAGATAGATACTTTTTTTAATAAAGATTTTATGTATTTATTTGAGACAGAGCATGAGCGAGAAAGAGAGAGAGTCCACAAGCCAGGGGAGAGGCAGAAGGAGACAGAGAAGCAGGATCCCCATGGAGCAGGGAGCCCAGTGTGGTCCTCTATTCCAGGACCCTGACATCATGACCTAAGCTGAAGGCAGATGCTCAACTGACTGAGCCCGCCAGGCACCTGGGAGAGAGCTATTCTTAATATGCCCCTTTCACAGATCTTCATACTGAGATGCAGAAAGGATAGAGGCATGCCAATGATCACAAAACTAGTAAATCACAAAGACTGAATTTCAAACCCAGAGCTATATGAGTTCAAAGTGTCCACCACTGAACATGTAAACATGAATTCCTGACCCAAATGTTGTATTATCTTTTAATAAATCTTCAAATTTTAGAGGAAGTTAATTTTATTTCTCTGAATATTGGTTGCTAAAGCATTGAGGATTTTTTTTTTTAAAACTCTGGTTAATCTGCCAACTGGGGGCAAACACAAGTTCAAGCTGGAGAATAACAAGAATTTCTTTATTCTTTGCAAATGAAAATAGTCTTGTATCTTGTAGTAGCTAAACTGCAAGATCTGAAGCTAATGAAAGCATAAATACATATATACCACTCCTGTGGATTCTAAATTCTGTGCTAAATTAAGTCAAAATGCTAAAATTATGTAATTGGCATAAATTACCAAATTTTATTTCTCCCAGAGTAAGATTCTTTAAATACTCACTAAGCTGCTTAGTATCTTTTGAATCAAAGAACTTTTACAATACACTGAAGTGATAAAATAGGATGTGTAAGAGCTAAAGCAATAAACCACATGGATTAAATGTCTCTCAAAATACTATCAGGTTTAAAAGCTAAGAGAAACACACTTAGATGGAAAAAAGAACATAAGAAAATGTCACCAGGATTGACCAAGACCAAATCTATGACATGTTTCTGAACCAAAAATGTGCTAGCTGATCTCCAACCAATTAATGCACCAAAGAATTTTAGAACTTTAATTAAAATACACGTAGAGTATGGAGCCAACATGCATCAAGAATGGATACAGAGTAATTGAGTTGTGAATTAAAAAATACTGAGCAGTTTTGTTTTAAATTTTTTCAGGAACCTCCATACTGTTTTCAAGAGTGGCTGTACCAATTTACAATACTACCAACAGCACACAAGGGTTCCGTTTTCTCCACATCTTTGCCAAAGCTTACCTTTTTTCTTCTTTTTATTTTCTTTTTTTTTAAATTTTTTATTTTTTATAAACATATATTTTTATCCTCAGGGGTACAGGTCTGTGAATCACCAGGTTTACACACTTCACAGCACTTACCAAAGCACATACCCTCCCCAATGTCCATAATCCCAACCCCTTCTCCCAAACCCCCTTCCCCCAGCAGCCCTCAGTTTGTTTTGTGAGATTGAGTCACTTTCTTCTTCTTTTTTTAATAGTAGCCATCCTAACAGGTATGAGGTGATATCCCATTGTTGTTCTGATTTGCATTCACCTGATCATTAGTGATAATTAATGATGTGGAGCACCTCTTCATATAACCATATAACCTGTTTGTCATTTGTATACCTCCTTTGGAGAAAAGTCTATTTAGTTCTTTTCCCCATATTTAAATCAGGCTGGTTGGTTTTGCTGTCCAGTTTTAGGAATACCTTTTGTAATTTGGATATTAACCTTGTATTAAACATATGGCTTCCAATTACCTTCGCTCATTCTGTAGGTTGCCTTTTCGTTTTGTTGGAGGTTTATTTTGCTGTGCACAAGCTTTTTTGTTTCAGTTTCACTTGTCTATATTTGCTTTTTTTGCCTGTGCTGTTGTTGTATCCAAGAAATCATTTCCAAGACTCTTGTCAAGGAACGTCTTCCCCTAAGTTTTCTTCTAAGATTTTTATGGTCTTAGATCTTATATTTAAGTCTTCAATCCATTTTGAGTTGATGTTTCTGTGTGGTATGGAATAAAGGCCCAATTTCCTTCTTTTTGCATGTGCATATCCAATTTTCTTTTCTTTTATTGAAAAGACTATCTTTCCTTCACTGTGTGTTCTTGGCACCCTTGTATAAGATTAGTTGGCCATTAATATATGGGTTTATTTCTTTTTTTTAAGATTTTATTTATTTATTTGACAGAGAGAGATCACTAGTAGACAGAGAGGCAGGCAAAGAGAGAGATAGAAAGAGAGAGAGAGGGAAGCAGGCTCTCTGCTGAGCCAAGAGCCCTATGCAGGACTCGATCCCAGGACCCTGAGATCATGACCTGAGCCGAAGGCAGCAGCTTAACCCAATGAGCCACCCAGGTGCCCCTATATGGGTTTATTTCTAAGTTCTGTATTTTGTTCCATTAATCAATAAGCAATACTTCTGGGTACATATCCAGAAGGAGTGAAATCAGGATCTTGAAGAGATATCTGTACTCCTATATTCATTGAAGTATTATTCATAACAGTCAAGATAAGGAAACAACCTAATAGTCTATGGACAGGTGATAGATAAAGAGAATATAGTATATCCATACAATGGAACATTAGTCAACCTTAAAAAAAGAAGGAAATATCACCATCTGCAACAACATGAGCCTGGAGGACATTATACTACATAGAAGACACCAGACACAGAAGGATAAATACCACATAATGCCATTGATAGGAGGAATCTAAAATAATCAAACACATAGAAGCAGGGAGTAGAATCGTGGTTGCTTGGTGTGGAGAGGGAAAACGGAGAGCTATTAGTCAAAATGTACAAAGTTTCAGTTTGTACAAAATGTACCAAATGAGTAAGTCCTAGCAATCTACTGTACTGCATAAAGTTTATGGTTAACAAAATTGTATTAATTACTTAGAAATTTGTTAAGAGGATAGGTTTTACATTAAGTGATCTTTTCATACACAAATACACAAATAATAATAAGGAAGGTAGGAGGAAACTTTTGGAAGCAATGGATATATTTATGACATACTAAAATTATGTTCATGCTATCACCATTATAACTAACAAGATATGCTGATTCTTACAAAGATCCATAATAATATTTTAAGAAATGAATAATACTTTGAGACCAAAATCTAGCACGTGATGGTAAAATTCCCTCTATTTAAGTTAGTTACTCCATGCACAAAGTCTACGGTAGAAAAGAAAAGCAATACCACTCAAACTAGAATGCTTAAAATCTTCTCCTTATCCAATAATCTAAGATTCTGTTTTTCTGTAGAAGAGTATTTGTAGGAAAAGGCAAATCAATAAATGCTGAGAGTTTGATTTGGGAGTTCATGTGGTTCTTCACACAAATGATTATTACAAAACAATAGCAACATTTATGGAAGGTCATAGTGCCCATAATCTTGGTGATTTCAAGATACATGTGGATGACATTCTCAATATTGTGGCTGCCAAAGCCCTCTTATTTCTCCATTCCAATATCTTCCTCTCCATCTTCTTCCCCTTACTTCCTTGTTCAGAACATGTCCTAATGGTTAGCAAGTCTGGTTCTCCCACTTTTGGCCTTTAACCTTTCTCATCAAATCTCTTCTGACCACTTCGTCCCCTTCCTCACTTTTATTCTCTATGTCTCTCTCCCAGTTTCTCCTTTTCATGATTCTGATAATTGAGATTAGCTTTCCATGGGAGAAAATACAGTAAATTTCTCACTGTTAGAAGTTTTCCTTTGTGAAATCTACTTAATGCCTTCTTCTAAAAAGCAGTATCAAAATATAAAAGTAAAAGATAAAAGTACAGGACACATACAAGGAAATATGGCATTTAATACTGATGAAAGAGGTTACTGTAGTAGAGTAATGGAATATTTTCTCTATATTCTAAATTTTATTTTAGCATTTTTTTTAACTTAAAACATTTTTTTTTTGTTATTCTCCATTTTTTCACAATCAAATTTTTTAAAAAGTTACCTCTATTCATTGGTCACAACCTTCACTATTTGCCTGACACGCATGCTTTCACCTATTTTAGTACTGTTTCCTTTTCTTTGACTTAAATAGTTTCCATGAAGGCATCCAATGACTTGAAAATTGATGATTCCAGATTTTAAGTTTTATTCTTAATATCTTGGTCATGTTTCTTGTAACTAAAAACTATTGTCTCTTGGAAATCTCTCTTCTCTCAGTTGTCTTGTATACCTCAAGAATGTCTTTTTATTATTCCTGCTCCTTCTGTTTCTTCCCACCCTACCTTTCATCCATTTACTTTTCAGGTGTCTAAAACTGATGAGGTACTTATGACCTTCTTTCCTGTCTCTTTTTTTTTTTTTTCTACTCTATCATTTGTTTTACCTCATTTCTACAGCTTCAACTCTCAGTTCTTTGCAAATAACTTTTAAGTCTCTATGAACATGTTGGTACCCCTGAACTATACATTTAATGTCTGCTGGACCTATCTTCTAGATGACATTATGACACCTCAAAAACCTCACTACCCAAGGCATCACATCATCGTTCTCTCCAAAACAATCCCTCTTCTGTGATCCTTACTCTTAAAATAGCATCATCTTTCAGTTACTTATCAAGCTCAAAATGACAGGGGTATTTAAGAATCTTCCTCTTGCCCCATATATTCAAGACATTGATACATTGTCAGTCAAGCTCCATAAGGTTTAATGTATTTTAGCCATACCTTCCTAGGTCTTCCCCCCCCCCCACCTTCTTCACTCATTGTTGTTTCTGCAGAAGTACCCAACCCACCTTGCCAATGATGTACTCCTGTACAAAGGGGTCCTTAAGATACACACACACCATCATACACATCTAGACTGCTTCGGTAGAGTTCATTCACTAACATTTTATTTATTTCTTGTCCTACTGTTCCCTTCTACAACAAAATAAAACAAAAATGTTTTCTACACCTATACAACAGTTTGCTAGCTAGTCATTCATTCCTTAATAATATACTATTGCAAAATTAACTGCAATTTATTTTAGGTCCTCAAATTAAAAAAAAAAAAAAAAAAAAAAAAGCCCTTCCTCTAGTTATTACTGACTTCCAGCTAGCAAGTCTGAACTTCTCTATGTCTCACATTCCTCATTGTTCTACAGTGCTTCACACGGCCAGTTATTCCAAATTTCCTAAACTCCATGATTTATTTCCACCATATGCATTTCCCTAGCTGATTCTAAGTAGATTAATATTTCTTCATAGATTAATCTCTCCTGCTTCGTAATGTTGATATTATCAAAGTTCTAAATTTGCATTTTTTCCCTATTTCTCTAGTTTCTCTTAGAGATCATCTGTGCCTATGTTTTAATCTAGACTACTTTTGTGGATCATCCAAAACCTTTCTAACTTTTGAGTGCCAGAGCTATAATCACGAGTACCAATTAAACACCTCTATCCAGGTGATCTTTATAAAACTTAAATTCAACACATGCAAAACCAATTTTATGTTCCAGGTCAAACTCAGTATCCAATTAACTACTTACGTCTGTTATTCCATTGTGCATTCCAACATCTCTATTTTTCCAGCAGACACCATTGTCAATAATGCCCCAATTTTCCTTAGTTTTACACAAACAAATTCTTGCCAAGCCGTAAAAGAATTTTCATTTCCATTGCATTTTCAGAGCTACAGCATATTTTTCCTTATACCAGAGGAACCTTCTAAAAGCAGTCTTCTGTTAATATCATTTACCTTTTCAAAAGTCTGTAGCATCTTCCCATTGCTTATCAAATCAAAAATGAGTTTTCACTTCCCATACTAATTATTCAGGATTTCTTCAAACCTTCTGTATGGACCTCTATTCAGCATCATTTGGGTCACCTTTTAATTGAACCCCTTTGAATTCTGATTTTTAGAATCAGAGTTGCCTAAGGCAAGACCATGATATGTTTAATAAGCTTCCCAGATATCATTCTGGGTATCCAGGTTTGGAACCCATTGGGTCATAATTTAACTCCAATTTATCTTCTCTACCTTATTTGCATTATTTCCTTACTCATTCTTCCACTCTAGACACTCTGCAATCTTCTTAAATGAGCGACAAGTTTCACTTAGCACATTATGTGGCACATAATGTCTTACATGTATTAAGGATTTAATAATTGTTGAAGAACAATGGAATTAGTAGATTTAATCTGTTCACTCAGATGAAGTCACTTATAATAAAACATATTAAAAGATAGTCTTTATTAGTCACCATAGCAGGAATACCTTCCAAATTCTCAATGACAGAGAAAGGAGGGCAATTTCTTTAGAAAAATTTTATAATTACATATTTTCTACCTCTTTTATGGTTCTTAAAGTTTACCGCATTATAGTGGCATGGATGGGGCCATATAAAAATGACTCATGGAAAATTAAATTAAATGAAAAATTAAATAGAAAAAAAATAAAATTTTAATTCAAAACTCACCATTTCATCAAAAATATACAATATTTTTCCTTACAAGCAAACTTTAAAACTGGCAGCCCTGCATCTATCATAAGCTATATTCTTTATTAGTATTATAATATTGCCTCCATAAAGAGTATCATCAAAATCTAAACCTTACAAAACTATCAATAAAAACAAAGTGAGGCTATCTTTAATGCATTTACCAATTCAATGCATATGAAGTATACTGACTTTCCTCATATGTATTAATCTTTATGAATACATACATTCTGCTTTTTTTGCAAAGCAGTTAGGAGGTGAAATATTTTCCAGAAATGAAGTGTAAAAAAGCCCAAGCCAGAATTCAGCTGTTCATAAGGAATAAACCAGTGTGCCTTCTCAAAAAAGGTGAGGAAAGATGAGCATGTGGCTTTGACCTTCAAGATCTGTAAGCCTACTATAAGTTAAAGTGTGTAGCTATATCTATATCTACTACCTCTCTATATTTTTTAGTGGTGTTTGGATGGAGAAACGTGTTTGAAGAGTATATAACAAAATACACTATGCCCTTTAAGTCTTGGATAGAAAGTAGAGAACAGATGGAAAATTCTATTGTGTGCTTTCTCTGCCACCTGTCACCATCTGAATGGAGGCCAGCATTACAACTCTACCTTATTAAGTTGCATGATGGAAAGATTGGCACTACTGGGGAACTACTCTTCTTGAAGTTAATGATACTTAACGCTTATAAGTATAAAAATACAGATTGCCTTTATAATAAAAACCTTGCAATCTAACATTCATTTAATCAATAAAATATAATAAAATATAAAATTTTATATTTCATATATTTATATAATTTGACTTAGAATTTGTGGAGGACACTGAGTTAAATGTACAGTTAGTAAGCTCACATGGCCAGACCCCATTTAAGTTTATTACTTCAGACAGACACTGATGGAAGATGAAGAAAAACATTTAAAAAATTGGAACACAAATTATGTGAATGGTTAACATTTTATCAGTACATACAGAAACATGAATCATATCCATATTATGGCAGATTCAAGGCCAGGGTCATAACAGGCAATTTGCTAAATAGAAAGAGATGAAGGAGTATAAAGTACTTGCCTTTCTAAGAAATACCTTATGCTTAGTAGAATTTGGCACTTGAGAGTGTAACTTTAGTTGCATTCTCTAGTGGTTTCATTTGGAATATTCTTTTTTCCCTACCGGACATCATGATTATTAAGGGTGTATCAATGACTTTAAGGGGATGACTAGTATTGTGTTGAATCCAAAGAGATGATTAATAAAGTTTATGGTAAATTAAATTATTATTTGCTTGAAAAAGGACTGTGAAAGAAACAGCATTTTTGGAAAGACTGGCACAAAGGAAGGAAGAAATACTTAGGGAAACTATAGCATTGGGATGTTACGTTCAGATTCAGTGATGCTTTACGACAGAGATGATTAGGCAAAGCCGATGCTGAAAAGTAAGTGTGCAAATGTTCCTAAGAGGAAAGAACCAGAGAGAGAAAAAGCTAGAGAAAGTGGGAGAGATAGGTTGGCCTGATGAAATTCTGGAGTGTATATAGCCAGGATCTTTATTCCAGGATAACTGTAAGAAAGCAAGTAATCGAAAAAGTTTAAGGCATAGAGAAAAAGGAAAATGATGTTAACACTCAAGGGAGTTGCTTGGGTAGCTCTGTCTGTTGAGCTTCCAACTTTTGATTTCAGCACAGGTCATGATCTCAGGGTCCCGAGATGGTCTCAGGCTCCACGCTCAGCTGGGGGTCCACTTGAGATTTTCTCTCTAACTCTGCCCCTCCTCTCTACCACTGCCCCCCACCAACTCACACACACTCTCTCAAATAAATAAATCTCAAAAAAAACCAAAACCAAACCAAAACAAAACAAAACTGGCCACTCAAAAGCAAAGCTTGTGTAAGATTAATAATTGAGGAAATAAAAACAAACAGTGATGCTATCTGAAGGATTTGGGGGTGTTCAGATAGTATAGTGAGCATAGTAAACTTTAGAAAGTCTCATTTATATTATTTTAGAATTTTTGAAGATGCCTATAATTTTCCTGGCCATTTAGGGTAGACATTATATAAAAATAGTATAGTCATAAATTACAAATATCTTGGGAACATAAGATTAAAATTTATAGAGTCAAAATATATTATATTTTAAAATTTGAAGAGAGTCAATATAGTTTGTTTGGACCCATTTTCAATGTTTTCTTATATATCATTGTGAATTCTAAGGGCATAGGGATAAAAGAAAACACGCATATTCTTAGTTCCTTTCCAAAGCCATGGGATGGGAAGATGGATCTCAAACAGAATTTCCCTCATTTTGCCTTGGCAGCATCAGTCACCATCCGGGCTCCCTGTAGGAAGCAGAACTGCAAAGCTGGGACACCTGGATACACAGGTGGGAGAAAGCAAAATCCATCATCTTGTCAAGGAGGCAATGGATCTGGCCAATTGTGTTTCCATCCTAGTGCAGAAAATGTTATGATGGGACATAATGATGGTTTGTGTAGAATACTCAAAATTAAAATTTAAATAGAAAACGTCTTCTGTTTTCCCTTAAGAAGACAACTTTGCCCTCTAAAATTAACTCAAGAAGGACCACTTAGAAGAAAAACTTTCCAGCCTAATAAGCAATGTAGAACACAAAGATTTTGCTATGTGAATACAGGTGTTAATAAAGGGAGTTCATAAGTCTCTTCCAACTATTCCCATGTCCCTCAAAGTTCTTCCCTTCCCTACTTAGAGCTACCACCCAGTCCAGAGATTTTCCTTCTCTAAAGAACCTATATGGAAGGACTGTAATTCCCCAATTCTACCAAATAACATTAAGCTGTCATAAATTATTTATAAGGTGGGGATGTCTATAAGGCTTCTTGATTTGTACAATAAGAAGTGAGAGAGAAATATCGTGAAAAACAGAACTTACTGAAAGTAAGTTCCAGTCTGTAGTTCCAGTCTCCTCAAACCAAGATTATTTTTCCTTAAAAATCATGCCATCCATGCAATTACAGTCAGCACTACTGGAGAATACTTTAGGTAAGCAAATTTGAGGGAAAAACATATAGGTTTAATCAGAAAAAATAGAAAATAAGGATAAACATGAACTTTGATTAAGGATCAGTGTCTCTTAAGCATCAATAATCTCTTCTGCATTTTACCTCAGCTTCTAAGTTCTGCTTATTTTTCTCCTTTTCAAATGATTTATTCTTTATATTGAATTTATAAATGAATATTCTCCTTTACCCAAAGAGTCTGCTTATGTGTAGTTCTGTCTTCCTCGGAACCTAGACTTGCCATGATTTTCATGGCTTTTGCTCTATTGTGGCTCTTTCCTATATTTTCCTTCCGACCTCCATTTCCACTAATATGCATCTCATTCACTTCACATTTTCTAGTTCATTCAGTAAATCTTTTTTTTTTTTAAGATTTTATTTATTTATTTGACAGAGAGAGATCACAGGTAGGTAGAGAGAGAGAGAGAGAGAGAGGGAAGCAGGCTCCCTGCTGAGCAGAGAGCCCAATGTGGAACTCGATCCCAGGACCCTGAGATCATGACCTGAGCCACCCAGGTGCCCTCATTCAGGAAATCTTCTCAGACCTTTTTAGAAGTCACTGAGCAACCTGTGGATGAAATACCCCTGGGCTATCTGTTCACTGAAGCTCAGTCAGTTGGTCATACCCAGAAAAGCTGGGTCACAAGACTGCTTAGAAGAGGCTAGGACACTGGAAGTCTCCATGTCAGGTGTCTCTAATACTAAGCTGAGAAATTAGGCAGTGGACAGTCAAAAAATATTTGAATGTTGACAGATTTAAAGAAGTTTGGGAGTTCTTGCCTAAATCCTATATGCCTACAAAAATGGAGCTGCTAAGTTCCAATATGTAAAACATCATGTTGTTTGGGTGCCTGGGTGGCCCAGTCGGTTAAGCATCCAACTCTTGATTTCAGCTCAGATCATGATCTCAGGACTATGAGATGGAGATCCACATCAGGCTCTGTGCTGGGGATGGAGTCTGCTTAAGATTCTCTCTCCCTCTTCTCCTCCCTCTGCCCCTCCCCCTGCCTCTCTCTCTCTTCTCCTCTCCAAATAAATAAATGAACAAATAATAAGCAAGTAAGTAAATAAATAAATAATAAAATAAGATAAAATAAAAAAATAAAAACCAAAATGTCATGTTGCTTTATGCACTTATGGGGGTTAAAAAAGGGAAGAGACAAAAGGTAGGGTCTAATGAAGAAATGAATACATGTCTTTTCTTCATGTGCTTTTAAGTATTCTTTCCATATATATGTTTATTTATATGTATATCTTCGAAAATATTTGAAAATAATGTGAACATGATGTGCTATTCTTAAACAAATTATACCATCTTATGCATCATGAGAGAACTTCTTCATGACACATTTAAGTTAAGGCCCCAAACTATAGGTCGTTCTGCAGGTATGAAGACCAGGTAAAGTGAATCTTCAATTTGTTTGAAGTTACTGATACTGAATAGCTACCTGCCACAGTCATACAAGTTCATCTTTATTCATGAGTAAGTTAACCTTTATTAACTATGCCATGCTTGCAAGCTCCATTTCTTTCACCTTTTGTTATTCATCTTCCATCCTCTCTGCCAGTCAGAGGATTCTTATCTTTAAAAACTCTCATCTGAGCTAGACTAGTATAGAAAATACTTTGAAGTGATCTGGATACCTCCCTATCACTACCAATCTTTCCTAACTTTGTGCCTACTATCACTTAAGAAATACATCTTTGGGGTGCCTGGGTGGCTCAGTGGGTTAAAGCCTCTGCCTTCGGCTCAGGTCATGATCCCAGGGTCCTGGGATCGAGCCCCGCATCGGGCTCTCTGCTCAGCAGGGAGCCTGCTTCTCCCTCTCTCTCTGCCTGCCTCTCTGCCTACTTGTGACCTCTGTCAAATAAATAAATAAAATCTTTAAAAAAAAAAAAAGAAAGAAATACATCTTTGATTGTGCTTTGTGTATTACTTGACTAATAATGTTACATGATCTCTCAACCTGTAATATAAGGGTTCGCTTATGAGAATGTCTCTCCCTATATTTTTGTGATAAAAAGCTGCCCATAGTAGAATGAATGAGGTTAAACACAATGGACACTGTTACCTTTTCTTCTGTTTTATATTACTTTCCATCGGTGAATAGTTTTAAAATAACCACTTATGGTTACGATTATTTTGTTGCATATCAAAGATTAATTTCAGTGTTATAATGTAAGATCTGACAATAGACCTATAGTAAATGGGTAGGAAATTTGCTTTCTGGAATGTAGAAGCTCACACTCAATTGTACTACTGAGTAAATAAGAGATTTATAAAGAACTCCTATACAGATCACAGCAGACAGGATCCAGGTAATGAGCTACTACCATGGTTAGTCTCCTATCTATACAGATTATTTGGGTATTCCATCTTGACTCCGAAGGCCCATGTTCTCTCCAGTATGAGGCATTGCCTTCCATGATATAAGAAGTCATACCTAAGCTTGAGTTAGTCACTACAGAGCTGGAGTGGAGAAGGTGCCTGGGAAACTGAGTCAGCCTAAAACATCAGGCTGTTAATGAAAAACAGATACAAATGAAATATGTGGCATCTTTGCAAAATTGGATGGTTTATGACTATTTATTAGGGGGTAAAAATACACTCGCTCTAAATCTAAAATTATAACATTAATATTAATACCACTCCTTTAATTTAAGGGTGTTTGGATCTGCAAATATTCTAAATGTTCTACAATAAAAAACAGATTAAAAGATAAAACAGTCACAAAGCTTACAGAAACACACCAGGCACCGAAATCCTCAGAGAAATGTGTGCAAGGGTAAATGCCAACTTCAATATTAGCACGGTTTTGCAAAACAGCAAATTTATAGCTCTACTTTCTTTTAAATCAAACCCATGAACCATTTCATAGAAAAAGCCTCAGCTACATGAAATCGAAAATGCAGGGGAGATCAGCCCATGGTCACATGAAAAGGGTCGGAATAGAAATGTGTCACTAAATTCCTGAAGTGGCATCAATACACTCAGTAAGGAAGTCTGACTTCAGGCCACCAGTTTCAGAATATTACTAGGCTTTCCTTATTGGCCTTCAGAAAAGCAGCAACAGTGAATCTTCCCAACTTGAAGAGACATTTCTCTCAAAGAGCTAAACACACAAGAATAAAAATGTGTGGTTTCAGCAGCTTCACCTGTGAAATGGAGGTTATAAATACTCTATTTCTATTTCTTACAGGGTCACTGGTAGAGCTCAAAGATATTTGTAAAGTGCATCTCACAAAAAGACTGTTGTGTAGAAGTGCTAAATTCATCATAAGTGATAACACAATAAATAAAATTAAAATGCCTTCCCCAAAACCTCTTAAAACCTTACCTGGCAGATTTATCAGCACTACTGAAAACCATTCTGATCTGTTAATGGTTCTCATGGTCAATGAAGGAAAGAGACAGGCCCTTTGCCTTACTGACATCTAGAATCTAATGCAACAATGTGTTAAATAAGGAGATACAGGAACCCTTCAAGTCAAAACATATATAATAAAAACAGAATATGAAGAAGAGGATTAAGAGGAAGAACACAAAAAAGTGGCTCAAACAACATGGCAAGGAATTAGATCCAATCATTGGCGAAAAACTGCCTTTCGCTCTAGTAGTGGCAAATTATCTACTGCCAATAATTTGACAATAGAACTCTAAAAAGGGGAACACAAGTTTTGAAAATCTGAGAGAAGAAATGTTCAACAGTGTAAAATTGGGTCACTTCTACAGGGGAAAAACTTGTATTAGAGAAACTGTACTTCTTGTAAATTTGTATATCATATAAACTATTGTGAACAATAACTTAAAAAGATTTTTATCATAAAAGGTATCGAACTCTACCGACTTAGGACTTAAAGACATCTTAGTTTGGGGTTTCTTTTACAACCTATCAAGGTATCGAACAAATAAATAGTCAGCTCCCAAAAGACTGTCAACTGTCAGGCTCATATAGAATTAATTTTGTTAAAAACCCACCAATAGCTTAAATAGGAAAAAATACAACTTAAAAGTTGTTTCAAAGCTTTCAGTACTAAAAACTACTGCCTGTACTGGAGTTGAGAATGTCCACTCTCTCCTATCCTCCCGGACTTCTTCTTTGATGCCTTCAACTACTTTAGTTCCGCTTTCCAAGGCTCCCAACATTTTATAGTAAACAAAAGGCACAAACTATAACTGATGTTTCCCCAACTGTCTCCTTAATAAATGGCCTTTGCTAGAATGACCAGTGTACAAACAGCAAAACAGAACCACTCATCATACATTATACCTCATGCCACCAGAGAAAGAGTTTTGTTTCGATAAGGATTTTCTGGATGGTATGACATGATTCTTCCTGTCTCAGAGGTATTTGAGCATCTGGACAAGAAATTCTCTAATGTAAATGGAAAAAAAAAACTCTACAAACTAGTAGATGCTTTTATTTTTATAGGGAAATTATACACATTTGAAAATAACCAGCAAAATAAGTTTAATTTACATTTTACATGTTTATATGCATTTTCCATGTTCAAAATTGTTATTTCAAAAATATTTTGACTGTTGACAATAGCACATACTTTGTAATGTCATAAAGCTTCCAAATTACAAGTTATAAAAAAGAAGTAATTTACTTTCTGATCCTTAAGTTGAAATTAAGAATTCTTAAAGAGGGGCGCCTGGGTGGCTCAGTGGGTTAAAGAATTCTAAAAGAACTTCAAATGGCAGGGATATCTTAAATAAAAATGAAGCTTAGTACGGATTATTTTCAAAAATGGGAGCATACAATAATAATTAAGTGGGACAGAAAATGTTCCATGATTTCAGATAATTGAGAAGAATCACTTAAAATGAAACTTTTATAAAGACAGGGCATCATAAATGACTAAAGAAAAAATACAGCAAATACAGATGTGCAGTTAAAATTTTCTATCATTTTATACTATCCTTAAAAAAATATAAAGTACCATTAAGGTACATTCACCAATTCTTTCTTGTAGAAGCCTGGCCCTCTATGAATAAATAAAAAGTTGTCAAAGTTATAAGTGTTCATTAAGAAAAAAAATTATCACAAAAAAGATTTTAAAACATTTTAGATGAATATCCTATGATTTCATCTCTATCTTTTATGAACAGACAGCTCTTAACACCAAGCAATCCATAATGAATGCCCAATAAACATGTACAGAATGAAAGAACGAATAAATGATTAGACAGTTATAGCTACATGATATGTATATTAGCCAAGGGGGTAAGTTTTATGTTCTTAGCTCAGGGACCACTGTGATATTTGACTGCAGATATTTGACTTACTATAACGGAAAAGAAAATTAGCTTATATTTCCAAGTAAACCTATATTCTTAGTCAAGGAATGGTCACATTGTAAAATATTATATTGTATTGTTAAATACTATACCTAATAGTCACAAACACTAAAAAATAAATAAACAAACAAACAAATAAATAAATAAAAATAAGTAAATAAAATAAAGAAACAAAGCAAACAAACAAAACCCAAAACTGTTCAAAACTAAATATCCAGAAAGATTTCGAGGCTTATAAACATTTCAGAAAAGTGGGGAAGATGCCACTTCCATCAACGCCAAGTGATCCTGTCTTAGGGAAATAATTCTCATAGAGTGTGAAATGACCAGGATTCCTTAAAACCTTGGGGCAGAAAAGGAATTTAAAAAACCCATTCTCTAGTTATGTTTATTCTGGGCTGAAGTGGAGGCAAGCTGAAAGACTGCTTGCTATGTGGGTCATCAATTAGAATTGCAGTGATTTGTTTTCGTCTAGAAAAATACCTCCCAGGTAGATATATTTGGGTTATTTCTGGGGAGTTACAGATTGCTTACTTATACCTAAAAATAATATAAAAATCAGAAAACATGTAATTCTCAGAGGATTTTTATTGTCGGGCTAAATAATGTTTCAAAAAGACACAAAAGCAGCCCTCAACAATTAATACA
The DNA here is from genome assembly GCF_022355385.1 of Mustela nigripes. Taxonomy (NCBI): domain Eukaryota; kingdom Metazoa; phylum Chordata; class Mammalia; order Carnivora; family Mustelidae; genus Mustela; species Mustela nigripes. The sequence goes on along the minus strand of NC_081561.1, from coordinate 73,845,234 downwards.
TGTTTAAATGACTCAACTCTCATATATGTTGGCAGCACAATTGTCCATAGTAACGTTGGATTAAATATTTCATTTGAGATAGGACTGTGCTTTGGCACAACCGTGATGTTTAGTATATTACCAGCTTCATCTGTGAAACTGAGCATTTTGAAAGGACCACAGTAATTAGTTCGACTAGAAGAAATAATCATAAGTCTTCCATTCAAAAAGGAAATATGTACATGTTAAATTATGCACATATGTATATGCATATATGTTGACATCTGTGTGTGTACACACACAAAAAAGTGTTAGTCCTCCAACAGTCTCCTATTCTTGACTATGACAGATTAGAGTATCAATTAAAAACAAACTCCAGGGCGCCTGGGTGGCTCAGTGGGTTAATCCGCTGCCTTCGGCTCAGGTCATGATCTCAGGGTCCTGGGATCGAGTCCCGCGTGGGGCTCTCCGCTCAGCGGGGAGCCTGCTTCCTCCTCTCTCTCTCTCTGCCTGCCTCTCTGCCTACTTGTGATCTCTCTCTGTCAAATAAATAAATAAAGTCTTTAAAAAAAAAAAAACCTCCAAAAATCCCATACTCCTAAAATTGTAGTTTATACTCAAATTAAACTAACAAAACTATATTCTCCCCATTGACAATCTCATTTTAAACATTTTTCCTCCGCATTCTCTTCAACACATGAATATACACAGGCACTAAACAATCTCATTCTCCACTATTCTACAGATGTCAGTATTTTCATTGTCTTTGTCATCAAGCAATAGGTGGTAACTATCCCAAGTCAGCAGATGATTCAGTGGAAGCAAATACTCACTGATCTCAGTAGGGAAGAATGTCTAAATGGTACATGCAAAAATAAAACAGTATTGACTTCAAGTTTCCCATGCAAGTTGCCCAAAGAACAAATGAAGAAACTGAAGTTATCTTTCTAATTATAGTTATAGTACCCTCAGTATAGTATACTATCCTCAGACTGGTCCAAATAGAAGACTACTTTAAGTCTCTTTTATCAATTTCAAGGTCTAAGTAGAATTAAGGCACAGAAAAACAATGAAATTCTTGCACATGCCTTGACAATAACACTGTCTTGGGTAAAGAGTAGGGCAAGAGTAAAGAGTGCAGGAAGGGCAGAGAGAGGATACCTGCCTGGTAGGGAGATCAGCATGCTAGACCCATTCTTTTTAATGAATCCAGGACTGTGCTTGAGCAATTCTTCTCTTTCCTGCATCAGCAATCATTTCCCTTTTTACAGGGATCTTTCCCATTAGCAGACAACCATGCCCTTATTTCTCCCCCAAAAAGGAAGAACAGCAACAAAAGCTTACTTTTGTCCCCATGTTCATGTCCAATTACAACTCCATTATTCACTTTTTCTGCAGAGCAAATTTCTCAAACTTATGTATATTCACTATAATTCTTTTCTTCCTGTTCTCTTTTGAACACATATCAGTCAGGCTTTCACTCCCATCATGAAACTGAAAGTGTTCTTGTCATTATCCATGACCCCTACATGGCCAATTGGTCAACTTTCAGTGCATATTTTATGTTACTTAGCAGAAAGGGACATAGTGAAAGCACCTTCTTCACCAGGCTTTCCATACACCTCACTCTGAGTTTCTTCCCACCTCATAAGGCCTTTCCCCCTGAGTACCCTTTGCTGATTATACCTCATCAACCTCACCCGTTAGTGGGAGAATGACCAGAGCTCAGTTCTGTGTGATCCCACCTGACCTTTAGGCCTGAACCTATGGTCTTGTGGTTGTTTGTGTGTAACACATTCTCCCTAATTACCTGTCTTCCTTCAGATCTTTACCCAAATGTCTGTTTCTCCAACAGCACACCCTGTCAACTCAACTTATTTATTATTCTTTTAATTCCAATATAATTAACATACAATGTTATCTTATTTTCAGATGTACAATACAGTGATTTGACAATTTTATAAATTATTCAGTATTCATTGTGGTAAGTGTACTCTTAATCCCCTTCACCTATTTTACAGATTCCACCACCCACTTCCCCTCTAGCAACCACCAGTTGGTTCTCCATAGTTAGGAATCTGGTTTTTGGTTTCTCTCTTTTTCTTCTTCATTTGTGTCGTTTCTTAAATTCCACATGTGAGAAATCATACGGTATTTGTCTTTCTCTGACTTATTTCCCTTAACATTATACCCTCTAGATCCATCCATGTTGTTGCAAATTCCAAGATTTCATTATTTTTTGGCTCAATAATATTCCATTATAACTATATTTCAATAACATCTTCTTTATCCATTCATCTACTTAATTTGAATTTGCATCCATATACTGTAATACTTTTTCTGTTTTACTTTTCTCTATTACACTAATTACCACCTGACACTATCTCTTATTACATATGTATACATGAATGTTATGTGTGCACATGTGTATGTGTATGATTAAATTAATCATTGTTTAATGATTTACTTTTTACTTGGTTAGTTTATTGCCCATTTTCCCCAGGCTAGAGTATAATCTTCAGGAGGGCAAAAATTTACATTTCTTTCTGTTGACTGATGCAACTAACATTGAATGAAAATGAGACAATGACATAGGTAGTTACAATTACAAACCTACCCCATCCTGGGTACCATAGAAGACTTATCCTTGTCCCCTTTCAACATAGAACAATATTGAGTTGAACAAAAGAAGAAAATAAAACAAAAAATCAGTGATTTACACCATAGGATTATATTTGTATCTTCATTATTAGAAAAGAACCTCCCTAACAGTCAATAAGAACTATTCTTACATACTTAGCACGTTTTTCATCTTTTATGAAGTAGGGTATCTTTATTTGATTCAAATATGTAACTACTATTCAACAAAAAGAGATGATACAATAAAATGATGGCCATAATAAATGATGGGAACAAAATAAATAGACACTATAGTAGAAAGGTATTAAAATTTGTGCTCTATATACTAAAGTCATGAAAAGATCCTTATGAGACAAGGCAAAATAAAACAAAAGATAACATATACCATTTTTTATAATCCTTTATCTTTCCATAATTTCTTCTCTATTTCTTCACATTTTACTATATTCTTTATTTTTTTTTAAAGATTTTATTTATTAATTTGACAGAGAGAAATCACAAGTAGACGGAGAGGCAGCCAGAGAGAGAGAGAGGGAAGCAGGCTCTCTGCTGAGCAGAGAGCCCGATGCGGGACTCGATCCCAGGACCCTGAGATCATGACCTGAGCCGAAGGCAGTGGCTTAACCCACTGAGCCACCCAGGCGCCCTTACTATATTCTTTAATTTGTTCAGATATTTTTTGTCTTTCAATTAAAGCTATAAATAAGGATGTAGGAATAAATAGAAATATCTTGCCCTGAATCATTTCACTGATATTGTTTCTAAAACCTCAAATTCTACTTTACTTGAAAGTCAGACTTTAAGACTCAGGTACCACATCCTTCCTATATGTTCTCATAACACCCCATCATAGCATTATTAAAATTATATTCTTCATGATTTTCTTTATTTACCTTCTGCTTATACCCTGTAAAAATAGATTCTTGAATTATCATACATATGCAATAACTATTGGCTGAATAATTTAGTAAATTGACCTAATATTTAAAATCTGAAATAGAGTTCTAGAAAAGGATCACTTTGTATACCCGATTTATAATATCACCAGGAGTTATGCTTGATCTGCTTGTACCTTCAAGAAAAGAATTCCAGATTACATGATTTTTCACATAATTTACTGATTTAATCTTTCCATGAAATATTAAAATTAATCACAGATTATTTCAAAAAAGTCAAGTCCTTAAAAAATCATCAGTAAGTTCACTGAAATTATCAACTGACATGATTCCTTTTTTGTTATTTTTTAATGATCAGTGGTTTGTAGACTAAATTTTTCCTTATTTAATTGGTTCGTTTTTCACAGATAGAGCTCTAGACAGTACATGAAAATGAATGTGCATAAAAAAGGTGTTCTATTCTTTTTTGTAAAACAAGATGTTGAAAATATCATTTATTAGAGAATACATTTATGATGAAAATCATTTGTTTCATCATCTTTATCAGACATGCAATTATAAACTCAAACTAAATTGAAAATAAAACAATAGATTACTTTTATTTTTATTTTTCACTTTCACAAAAAAAATGCTCCAGAAAGTGGAAAGCAGTTTCCATGTTCTATATCATTTATCTCTTTAAGCCCTAATTATATTTAAATTACTCTTCAACTCTTACTACATTAACATAACTGTGTGTCAACTAGCAAGATGTATTTATTGAATGTGGTATTTTTAGAACACTCTACAAGTCAATAATGCCTTTTCTACTTTTTTAATATATCATTTTGCCAACTATCTTTTAATAGAAGTTTCTCTTTCCCTTTTGTACCTCTGGAAATGAAGCTTTCAGAAGTTTCAACCAAGCTATTTCACTATTCTTATTCCAAAGAAATAGTGTTTATTGTATCACATGAAGCTCAATAGATTTAGTTTTAAGTATATATCTTGGAAACTGTTGGTTAAGAATAATATTTAAGTATAAATGTGTGCTTTACATATATATCTGCCAGCAGAAGTTTGCCAAGATACAACATTGCCTTGTAATACATGGCACAATGGGAGACCAAATCCAGTAGAAACATTTGTTCATGGCAGTTGAAAATGTACGTTGAAATTCTAAGAAGAGAAAATGATCTAACTAGTCATGCTTTCACACTAGCAAATATCTAAAATAGCTCTGAGTAAAAAAACAAAAACGAAAACAAAAACAAATACAAGAAACCCCAAAATACATATTTTTTATGAATTTTTAATCTCCAATAAAAATGCAATCATGTTCCATCTCCCAGGTGGCTTTTTGTTGATTTATCTTCAGATCCCACCAAAAAAATTTTTTTAAACAAGTTCTTCTTTTTCACCATGGATTTAAATTAAACAAATAATTTGTGTTATTTTAAAATCTAAAGTTGTTTTAATACTGTAGTTACGCTTTAAGTTTTAATTTCATTATCAAAACTGTTTTTCATTCTTTTGTTAACTTCTAGTGTTCAGTGGAAAATCTTTATTTATTTAATCATTTAATTATTTATTTAATTCTTTTTTTTTATTATGTTATGTTAGTCATCCTACGGTACATCATTAGTTTTTGTTGTAGTGTTCCATGATTCATTGCTTGCATATAACACCCAGTGCTCTATGCAATATGTGCCTGCTTTAATACCAATCACCAGGCTCACCCATCCCCTGACCCTTGTCCCCTTAAAACCCTTAGTTTGTTTCCCAGAGTCCATAGTCTCTCATGGTTCATCTTCCCCTCTGATTCCCCACCTCCTCTTCATTTCCCCCTTCCTTTTCCTAATGCTATGTGAAATAAGTCAAGCAGAGAAAGACAATTATCATATGGTTTCACTTATATATGGAATACAAGTAATAGCATGGAGAACATGTGGAAAATCTAATACTATTCTTAGTTTTGATCACACCTGTTCTTATTTTTGTCTTTGTTTTTTCCTTATGGACATTTTTAAGATTCAATGGTTCTGAAGTTTCAAAATGATATATATGGGTAAAATTTTTTAAATGTAATATGCGGCCCATGGAGATTAGGCTCTTCATACTGAAGACTCTTAGTCTTCAGATCTGGAATTCCTTTGTGTATTATTTGTGGGAAAATCACTTTTGTTTCTTCTTCCTGGTCTTTATAAAATTCCTATAAATGAGATGTTGGATCTCTGTGATTGATCTAATTTTTATGTTTTATCTCCTACTTTTCACTGGATTTGATTACTTTTTTTGAGAAATTTGTTTAGGTTTAGTTTTTAAATGTTATGTTGATAGTCAAAAAAAAAAATAAATGGCAGTAGTAATTGAATTCCCAAAATGTTTTTCCTGTTTTCTTAGCCATGAATATATTTTATGTTCTGTTATCATTATTTTTTTCAACAGTATCACTCTCTTGTTTCATGCAAACATTTCCTACATCTCTTTCCTGAGTCTTCTCACTTCCTTCTTTTACCTAAAAATTAGTTTGGTTTGTATTTTCGTTTCTGTCACTTGTATGGAAGGCTTTTTTTTTTTTTTTTTTGTCCTGCCTACTTTTGGTTGATTTTTTATATTTAGGAGTGAGGCTCCACAAAACTCAATGGAACCTCTGTACATAGGCAAGGGCTTGCTTCTTCAGGAAGGGGATGGATAAATGCCTGATTGCTGAGGGCTTGTGGGTGGGAAGGTGGTGAGAAGGGAGTTTAAAATGACTTTCAAACCATTTGCCTGTCACTCTCCTACCATCAATCTCATTTTCTGTGGGATCAAAATATACTGAAGTTTTGATCCTTTGTGAGATCCATTTGTTAAGTTTCTAGGAATTTTGCAAGCTTATTACTAAACACAGCATTACTACTATTACTATTGCTATTAAATAAATTACATTAAAATATAAATACATATATTAAAAATACATATTCTAAACTCATCACTATCATACTTATAATTATCTCATACTCATAATTATCATACTAAAATTTTACTACTATTATTTATATCTATATATTTGCGTGGTAGTGAATAATATATAATGGTGATCACATCTGTTTCCAAATTCAGATTCAGTGACACCACATCAATAGGTTGAAACTGACCATGGTAGGAATATTTACAGCATGGAAATTGGCAAATGCTACAAATCAAGGTTTGATTTCTTGTTTTGTCAATTGTCTAGCTTCATGAGTGTGATGGAGATTTAGCTTAAAATGTTAGTGTCTCTGTAGCATTACATTGTAAATAAACCGAGGAAACATTCTTCCAGCTATTCTAATTTAAGAAAGAACTTGCTCACATCATGCTGAAAGAGTTAAGTTCCAACATATGTATTTATTGTTTAGCTTTCATCTTACCCATCCATGTAAACATAAATGTCCACCTCATTCATGTAAAAAATAAGTCAGTATTTCAATGGTAACAATAGATTGGCATGAATACCATATTCTGCAACTCAATAAAAATGTTCTATAAGAATAAGATTTCTAAATAGATTTTGCAGAAAGGATATTTTATTAGTTATTCCTAATTATTATGCATTTTATTATTACTGGTAAACTGTATGGATAAAAAAGCTTAAGTATACATACACATGCATATTTTTATGACAGCTAGTTGTTAAATATTTAGTAGCTACACAGGCACTTACTTTGACACTTTCTCCCTCTGGTAAACTGTTATAATTTCTATAAACCCCATGTTCAAAAATGTATTTCTCTCTCTCCTCTGTTTTCATTTCTGATCTATTCTCTTTGTTCTGGTGGGTGTGGTGTTAATGTTGGGTTCTCATGTCTTAAGTCTTTAATTTTAATGAAGTTTTGTGAGGAGGGACAAAATAAAAATGTGTACAACTATATTTAACTAAGGGTACTGTAATAAATTTAAAGATCACTCAATCCTTCATTTATTCAGTTACTTGACAGATATTTATTGAGTACCCAAAGTAGATTTATAAAGCACAGAATCTGCCCTCAAGAAATCCAAAATAGTAAAAGGATGAAGGTATGTAAATTACTATGATGAAAAGTAAAAAGTGATACATGCCATAAGAGATACAGATACTGTGTCATGAGAAACTCAGAGAAGGTGATTATTAACAGCTGGAGAGATCATTAGACATCTCATTAAGGCTGATATGATGTAAGATCTGAATTTGAAAAGATAGGCAGAAACTTGGATATGGAGAGAGAAGACCTACAGGCAGAAGGCACTATTGCTTGAAGGAGGCTGAATAAAGGCCTAGAAATATGCAAGGTTATCTAGTGAATTAATTTCTGAGTAGTTTAATTCCTTCATGAATGTGCCTAGAGAAGAGCTATTAATAAACTGATTTTCATTCTCTCTTTTCCTTAATGATTCATGAATGCTATTCTTGAAGTCTTCACTACTGTAAAGAAAAGCGAAAGTCTAAGTTTCATGATTTTTTAGTCTAATAACTAAATAAACGTTCTATAAAATAATCAATCAGAAAATTAAGTAGAACAAACACTGCAAGGGAAAATTCATGGTCCCCTGCTACTCATTATGAGTTTTTGCAGAGAAACTAACTTTTCAATCAACAATAGTAGATCTTATTTATTTATTTATCGATAGAGAGAGACAGCATTGTCTCTAGAGACATTGAGATCCTAGGTTGGATCTCAGGACACTGAGTTTAAAATCAGGCGTCCAGTGCTTAACTGATTGAGTCAACCATGCATCTCTACTATAATAGATCTTTATGTATACATATATATACAAAGCATATATATAATGTATACATTCATAACACATAAATATATGTATGTGTGTGTATGTACGTGTGTGTTTGAATTCTGAACTTTAATATCAGAACTAGATTTTCTGAGAGAATTGCAGAGATCCAAACAATAACGGTCAAAGTATACAATGACTTGTTACAGATATGAACCATGTTTCACTGATTCTGAACAGATCTGCACAGGGCTTCTCTGAGACATTGTGTTTACCCTGCTGTCAAAGGACCACCCCCAAGCAAGAATGCGAGAAAGCACAACTCCCCAGTGCTCTATTATCTAATATTACAGAGATATGATTCAAGACTGATAAGTGATCCTAAATATTGCCTGTAATGACTACTGTTTATGAAAGCTTCCACATTACTACATTTTAAGGGCATCCCTTACTCTTCACTTTATTTGAAGGTTTAAATGTAAAGCTTTAAAAATAATTTTGGAGAGAATCATATATTACTTTTTAAACAAAAATAGCAAGGGGAATTAATTTAAAAAATGTGCTTAAGATAAAACCACAAATAGTGACAAAGTGATTAGAATGAATTGTTTAGACAAGTTATTGCAAATGTCACCAGAAAACTGTGTTTAAAAAGTTATTTGATTGTACATTTACTTTTAAAATGATGTATTCCTGTGTATATTTTCAGATCTTATTAAAACAAGTGATCATATTCTGTTCTCATTGAATAAACTGTAAATCCCACAAACCAGGTTAACACTAAATATCCATAGTAGAAAAAAGCCAAGAAGTTTTAAGGATGATTAAACACTGTATTTGAAAAGTACCAATCATCCAAAAAGTGAATATATAAAATTGATATTTGGAAATGGTGAAACATTTGTATACTTGATATTTTTAATATTTTCCATTAAAATATTTTATCACTGTATAAAAATATGAAGATCAGCCACAGTTTCAAGTATTAGTATCCATCCCCTCTATTCACTATGTATCTGAATTTGTATATAAATTAAAAATTTAAACAGTTTGTTGGTGAATCATTCTGTTGGCAGCAGGCTAGTGTACCCACTAAAACCTCAAAAATGCCCTCAAGCAATGTGTGAAGGAGGCAAAGAACTCTCAGATATTTCCAAGATCTAGGAAGAACTTGGTGACAAAAACTTAAATGAATAAATTAAACAAACCTTTATCCTACCCGTTGCCAAACGGAGTGTGTAACAGCACTTAATAGCAAGTATTAAGTGCTCTGAATTGTTCATTTCTCTTTATTCCAGAATAGGACTACACAGGGTCAAGAAAATAGCAATTTGTTAGGAGATATTTTAATGTCTTATAAGATGAAATGTTTCAGTTCTGTAACAGTTTCTGAATACTTATTATGTTCAAAGCTCTTTGTAAATATATTTACCAAAAGGGAGGATATTACATCCTGCAAAAAAACCCATGTAATTTGGGGGAGGAGCAAGACAGCAGGTCCCAGGAATTCAGCTAGGTATCAAACCGTTCTGAACATCTGCAGACTGAACAGGAAATCGAAGAGAAGAATAACAACAATTCAAGGAACAGGAAAGCAACCACTCTCTGGAAGGCAAGACATGCTAGAAGTGAATCCAAGGAGATATATGAGAAGATAGACCACAGGGAGAGGGGCCCGTTCCTGGCAAGCAATAGGGCAGCAGAGCACAAAATTGGAACTTCTAGAAGTCTGCTCCACTGAGGGATGTCACTGAAGATGTTAAGCAGGAGGTAGCGGGGGGGGGGCTTTGGAACCCTTGCAGGGACAGTGTGGTCTCAGGTACCTCAGGGTTATAGAAAGACTGAGGGTGCATGAGTGTGGCAGAACTCTCACAGAGTGGGAGAACCAGCTGCAAAGACAGAGCTGAGGAGTGGGCTCTCAGCTTGGGGTTACCATAAACTGTGATCCCTGGCATAGCTGGTCCACTACTCTTTCAGGGGGACTCACCTTTCTCCCCCTGGGGGAGTGGCATGAGAGAACATTGCAGGAATCAGCTGGGTTTGGAGACTTTAAAGGGACCTTGTACCAGAGATAGAAACCACTGGTCACAGGTTGGATGAGCACAGAGTATGGCTGGAGACCAGGCAGATGGGAGTGATTGACCACTTTTCCCCGAGGACTCATGGAGGAGGCCCCCACACCCCTGCCCTCCAGCTCCCTGCTCCTCTAGCACCAGGTATTGGGAGGCTGCCTTCTTCATTCCCCTCCTTCAAAGCTGTAAGGAAAGCATTCAGGGAACAAAAGCTCCCTAGAGCAAACCAGAGCAGATTAGTTAGCCTGGCCCCTGGCAAGGGTGGTGCAATTCTGCCTCAGGCAAAGACATTTGAGAAGCACTGCAACAGGCCTCTCCCCCAGAAGATCAGCAAGAACATTCAGCCAAGACCAATTTCATCCATCAATAAGAACTGAAAAACTTCATAGCTAGGGGAATATAGCACATAGAATTCATGACTTTTCCCCCCACAATTCAAAGATAAATTTTTTTTAAAGATTTTATTTATTTATTTATTTATTTATTTGACAGACAGAGATCACAAGGAGGCAGAGAGACAGGCAGAGAGAGAGGAGGAAGCAGGATCTTTGCTGAGCAGAGAGCCGGATGCGGGACTCAATCCCAGGACCCTGGGATCATGACCTGAGCCGAAGGCAGAGGCTTTAACCCACTGAGCTACCCAGGCGCCCCTCAAAGATAAATTTTTTAATTTTTATTTTTTCTCATTCTACTTTTTAAAATTTTAACTCTTTTCCATTTTTACCTTTTTAAGCTACTTTATCTTATCAATACCATTTTAAGAAAATTTTTAATTTTCATTGTTATAGTCATATTCCTTCATTGTATTTAACATTATTTTTGTATACATATAAGTTTTTCTTTCTTAAAAATTTTGGGATACAGTTTCTTCTAACAGATAAAATATACCCTAAATCTAGTGTATGGCTTTGTTCTAGTCTCCAGCCTGATCACATCCTCTTCTTTTTTTTTTTCCCCAACCAACTTCTTCGCTTATCAATTCATTTTTTAGAACCGTTTTAAATTTTCATCTTTACATTAATATTCCATCCCTCCATCATGTTTACCCTTTGTGTGTGTGTGTGTGTGTGTGTGTGTGTGTGTGTTTTCTTTCCTTAAGATTTTGGAAGGTAGTTTTGTTCTAGCAGACCAAAATGAACCCAAAATCAAGTGTGTGGCTCTGTTCTATTCAGAAGTCTAAATACACACACACACACACACACACACACACACACACACACACACACACTTTTTTTTCCCCTTTCTTCTTCCCTGGGTTTTGGGTCTCTTCTGCTTTGGTTAGTGTATATTTTTCTAGGGTCACTGCTACTTTTTTAGTATTTTTTCTCTCATTCATCTATTCCGCACTGGACAAGGTGGAAAAACTCACCTCAAAAAAAAAAAAAAAGATACCAAGAAGCAGTACTGACAGATAGGGACCTAATCAATACAGACATTATTAAGATGTCAGAACTAGAGTTCAGAATGACAATTATAAAGATGCTAGTTGGGTTTGAAAAAACCATAGAAGATACTAGATAATCCCTTTCTGGAGAAATAAAAGAACTAAAATCTAACCAAGTTGAAATCAAAAAAGCTATTAATGAGGTGCAATCAAAAGTGAAGGATCTTACTTCTAAGATAGATGAGGCAGAAGAAAGAATTAGTGATATAAAAGGCCAAATGATGAAGAATAAAGAAGCTGAGCAAAAGAGAGATAAACAACTACTGGACCACAAGGAGAGAACTTGAGAGATAAGTGATACCATTAGATGAAAAAATATAAGAATAATTGGGATCCAAGAAGAAGAAGAAAGAGAAGGGGGAGCAGAAGGTATATTAGAGCAAATTATAGCAGAGAATTTCCCTAATATGGCAAAAGCAACAATTCATCAAAATCCAGGAGGCACAGAGAACCCTCAATAAAATCAATAAAAATAGGTCAACACCCCATCATCTAATAGTAAAACTTACAAGTTTCAGTGACAAAGAGAAAATTCTGAAAACATACAATGGTAGAAATATTAGATTGGCAGCAGACCTATCTACAGAGACCTGGCAGGCCAGAAAAGACTTGCATGATATAATCAGAGCACTAAACAAGAAAAATATGCAGCCAAGAATACTATATCCAGCTGGGCTGCCACTGAAAATAGGAGAGATAAAAAGCTTCCAGGACAAACAAAAACAAAGAATTTGCAAATTCTTTGTAGGACCAAAGCAGTCCTACAGGAAATATTGAAAGGGGTCCTTTATGTGAAAAGAAAGCCTAAAAGCAGCAGACCAGAAAGGAGCAGAGACAACATACAGTAACAATCACCTCACAAGCAATACAATGGCACCAAATTAATTTCTTTCAATAGATACCCTGAATGTAAATAGGCTAAATGTCCCTATCAAAATACAGGATATCAGAATGGATTAAAAAACAAACAAACAAACAAAAAAGCAAGACCCACTGATATGATGTCTGCAAGAAACTCATTTTAGAACCAAAGACACCTCCAGATTTAATGTGAGGGGGTGGAAAACAATTAACCATGTTAATGAACATGAAAAGAAAGTTAGGGTGGCAATCCTTATATCAGATAAATTATATTTTAAGTCAAAGACTATAATAAGAGGAAGGACACTATATTATACTTAAAGGGTCTGTCCAAAAGAAGTTCTAACAATTTTAAATATCTATGACCATAACATGGGAGCAGCCAACTATATAAACCAATTAATAACAAAATCAAAGAAACACATTGACAATAATACAACAGTAGTAGGGCAATTTAACACCCCCCTTCACTGATATGGACAGATCATCCAACCAAAAGATTAACAGGGAAATAAAGGCTTTCAATGACACCCTGGACCAGGCAGACATCACAGATATATTCAGAGCATTCCATCCCAAAACAACAGAATACACATTCTTCTCTAGTGCACATGGAACATTCTCCACAATAGATCACATCCTGGGTCACAAATCAGGTCTCAACCAGTACCAAAAGACTGGGATCATTCCCTGCATATTTTTAGAACAAAATCCCAAGTGGAAAGTTTGAAAGAACTCAAATACATGGAAAGTAAAGAGTATCCTATTAAAGAATGAATGGATCAACAGGGAATTAAAGAAGAATTTAAAAAATTCATGGAGACAAATGAAAATGAAAAAAAATCCAACTGTTCAACATCTGTGGGATACAGCAAAGGTGGTCCTGAGAGGAAAGTATATAGCAATTTAAGCTTTTCTCATGAAACAAGAAAGGTCTCAAATATACAACCTAACACTACCCCTAAAGGAGCTGGAGAAAGAACAGCAAAGAAAACCAAAGCCCAGCAGGAGAAGAGAAATTATAAAGATCAGAGCAGAAATCAGTGAAATAAAAACTGACAAATTTGGCAATCTGGAAGAAATTGATGCATTCCTAGAGACATATAAAGTACAAAAACTGAACCAGGAAGAAATAGAAAACCTACAGACCCATAACCAGTAAGGGGATTGGAGCAGTAATCTCCCAACAAATAAGAGTCCTAAGCCAGATGGCTTCCCAGAGGAAATTCTACCAAACATTTAAAGAAGAATTAATACTTATTCTCCTGAAACTCTTCTAAAAAACAGAAATGCAAGGAAAACTTCCAAGCTAATTTTATGGGGCCAGCATCACCCTGATCCTAAAACCAGAAAGAGACCCCATCAAAAGAATTATAGACTGTTGGGGTTGATTCCACATTAAAACATGTTAACCCCCTAGGGCCTGCCTGGGCCTACTTAGCCATAGTGACTCCATGTTGCCTAGGTAGACATTTTGTTGTCTAGAAAAGTTACTGCTCTCAGTTCCAGGTAACTGTTACTAAAACACAACACCTAAAACAAGGTAACTGCTACTAAAACACACACCTAAAACAAGGCCAATTCCAGGTAACTATTACTAAAACACATACCTAAAACAAGACCATTGGTAACCGTTACTAAAACACACAGGTAGGAGACATCCAATCAGCTAAAGCCACATATGCAGATGTCTGTGATTGTGCCCTATAAAAACTAGCCTGTAAGACCAAGGGGCGTCGCTCTCTTCGGAGATGGCCCTGGCTGGTCAGTCTGACTTCTAAAGCTTGGCATAGAATAAAGCTTTACATAACTTTCCCTTTGTCTCAGCCTCATTTCCCTGGCCAGTCAGTCTAACTTCTAATGCTTGGCATAGAATAAGGCTTTGCATAACTTTGTCTCAGTCTCGTTCCTTTGATAACAGACCCAACAAGACAAATATCACTGATGAACATGGATGCAAAAATTCTCACCAAAATACTAGCCAGGAGGATCCAATAGTAGACTAAAAGGATTATTCACCACGACCAAATGGGATTTATTCCTGGACTGCAAGGTTGGTTCAACATCCATAAATCAATCAATCTGATACAATACATAAATAAAAGAAAGAACAAGAGCCATATGATACTCTCAATAGATGCTGAAAAAGCATTTGACAAAGTATAGCATCTTTTCCTGATTGAAACTCTTCAAAGTGTAGGGATACAGAGCACATACCTTGATATCATCAAAGCCATCTATGAAAAACCCACAGCAAATATCATTCTCAATGGGGAAAAACTGAGAGATTCTCTCCTAATGTTAGGAACACAACAGGGATGTCCACTATCACCATTGCTATTCAACACAGTACTAGAAGTCCTAGTCTTAACAGCCAGACAACAACAACAACCACAAAAATACTTCCCTATGACCCTGCAATTGCACTACTGGGTATTTACCCCAAAGATACAGATATAGTAAAAAGAAGGGCCATCTGTACCCCAATGTTTATAGCAGCAATGGCCATGGTCGCCAAATTGTGGAAAGAACCAAGAAGCCCTTCAACGGACGAATGGATAAGGAAGATGTGGTCCATATACACTATGGAGTATTATGCCTCCCTCAGAAAGGACAAATACCCAACTTTTGTAGCAACATGGACGGGACTGGAAGAGATTATGCTGAGTGAAATAAGTCAAGCAGAGAGGGTCAGTTATCATATGGTTTCACTTATTTGTGGAGCACAACAAATAGCATGGAGGACATGGGGAGTTAGGAGAAGGGAGTTGGGGGAAATTGGAAGGGGAGGTGAACCATGAGAGACAATGGACTCTGAAAAACAATCTGAGGGTTTTGAAGGGGCGGGGGGGTGGGAGGTTGGGGTACCAGGTGGTGGGTATTATAGAGGGCACAGATTGCATGGAGCACTGGGTGTGGTGCTGAAAATAAGTAAATATGCTGAAAATAAATAAATGCAGAATGCTGAAAATAAATAAAAAATAAATTAAAAAAATAAATAAAAGGTATCTGAATCGGCAAAGAAGTCATCAAACTCTTATTCTTTGCAAATGATAGGTTTCTTTATGTGGAAAACCCAAAAGACTCTACTCCAAAACTGCTAGAACTCATACAGGAATTCAGTAAAGTGTCAGGATATAAAATCACTTGCATTTCTATATAGCAAGACTGAAGAAAGAAAAATTAAGGAGTTGATCCCATTTGCAATTGCACCCCAAACCATAAGATACCTAGAAATAAACCTAACCAAAGAAGCAAAGAATCTGTACTCAGAAAACTATAAAGTACTCATGAAAGAAATTGAGGAAGACACAAAGAAATGGAAAAACTTCCCATGCTTATGGATTTCAAGAACAAATATTGTGAAAATGTCTATGGTACCTAAAGCAATCTACACATTTAATGCAATCCCTATCAAAATGCCATCATCTTTTTCCAAAGAGAAGGAACAAATAATCCTAAAATTTATTTATTTTTTAAAAAGATTTGTATTTATTTATTTATTTGACAAAGAGATCACAAGTAGGTAGGGAGGCAGGCAGAGAGAGAGAAAAGGAAGCAGGCTCCCTGCTGAGCAGAGAGCAGGGCTCGATCCCAGGACCTGAGATCATGACCTGAGCTGAAGGCAGAGGCTTTAACCCACTGAGCCACCCAGGTGCCCCACAAATAATCCCAAAATGTATATGGAAAAGACACTGAATACCCAAAGGAATGTTGAAAAATAAAACCAAAGTGGTGGCATCACAATTCCAGACCTCAAGCTGTATTATAAAGCTGTAATCATCAAGATAGTATGGTACTGGCACAAAAACAGACACATAGATCAATGGAACGGAACAGAGCCTGGAAATGGACCCTTAACACTATGGTCAACTAATCTTTGAAAAAGCAGGAAAAGAATGTCCAGGGGAAAAAAAGACATTCTCTTCAACAAATGGTGTTGGGAAAATTGGACAGCCACGTGCAGAAGGGTGAAACTGGACCATTTCCTTACACCACAGACAAAAGTAGACTCAAAATGGATGAAAGACCTCAATGTAAGACAGGAATCCATCAAAATCCTTAAGGAGAACATAGGCAGCAACTTCTTCGACCTCAGCTGCAGAAAATTCTTAGTAGAAACATCACCAAAGTCAAGGGAAGTAAAGGCAGAAATGAACTACCAGGACTTCATCAAGATCAAAAGCTTTTGTACAGCAAAGGCAACTGTCAACAAAACCAAAAGACAACCTAGAGAATGGGAGGAGACACTTGCAAATGACATATCAAATAGAGGATTAGTATCCAAAAATCTATAAAGAACTTATCAAACTCAATACCCAAAGAACAAATCATCTAATGAAGAAATGCGCAGAAGACAGGAACAGACATTTCTGCAAAGAAGACATCCAAATGGCTTATAGACACATGAAAAAGTGCTCAAGATCACTTGGCATCAGGGATATAAAAATCAAAACCCCAGTGAGATACTGCCTCACACCAGTCAGAATGGCGAAAATTAACCAGTCAGGAAATGATAGGTATTGGTGAGGATGTGAGAAAGGAGAACCCTCCTACACTGTTGGTGGGAATACAAGCTTGTACAGCCCCTCTGGAAAACAGCATGGAGGTCCCTTAAAAAGTTGAAAATAGAGCTACCCTATGACCCAGCAAGCTCACTACTGGGTAATTACCCTAAAGATACAAATGTAGTGATCTGAAGGGGAATGTATACCCAAATCTTTATGGCAGTAATGTCCACAATAGCCAAACTATGGAAAGAGCCTGGCACTGTTCCTCAACAGATGAATGGATAAAGAAGATGTGAGATATATATACACACACACACATACACAGTAGAATTCTATGCAGCCATCCAAAAAAATGCCATTGGCAATGATGTGGATGGAACTAGAAGATATTATGCTAAGCAAAATAAGTCAATCAGAGGAAGAGAACTATAATATCTCTTTGATATGAGGAATTTAAGAGGCAGAGCAGGGGTACATGGAGGGAAAAATGAAACATGATGGGACCGGGGAGGGAGACAAACCATAAAAGACATATATATATATATATATATATATATATATATATATATATATATAAAATGCATACACATGCTACTCAGTCATCATAAAGTTTGCATAAATGTTCAAAAAACACAAACATATCAGTATGTGAAAAGAAAACTATTTAAATTATGGATAATGATTTTTCTGTCTCACTAAATAGAAACTTTTATTGCATTGTTCAGATCTTACCATATCATTGGGCATTATATGGGGAATCTAAATCTCTACTGAAAAATGTGGGGTATTTGCTAATACAGCTTAATACATTAAGAACAACAAATACTATACTACTAACTGAGTTACATTAGGTGCTTAATACAACGAGGGACTAGATGAAATCTTGAATCCACACAACTACTTTATGGAGTATGTGTTATTAATATTCAAATTTTACTGACTAAGAAATGGAGTCTGAGATGCTAATTAAGCTACCCAAGATCGCACAGCAAGCAGCATAGTGAGAATCCAAATTAAGTTTATCATAGTTTACAGCTTGAATTTCTGCTCTCTATGTTGTACTCTCCCCAGTTAACAAGAACAGCTTTCAAGACAAAACTTCACAAAGCTTTTTTTTTCCCCCTGGTATTTTAACTGTAAATTAAATGAATTACCAAAAGCAAGTATCCAAAGCAAGTCTAATGCTCATAGAATGAGTCACTCTATAGAAAACAATATACAGAATTCTAATGCATGTAACACAACTGTTTCATTTAATATGACTTAACTGCTTACAATTGAAGTTGGGCAATGAACAAATTAATTATTTGTACTGTATCATGTTGTTTATACTGTTATCCTGATAACAAATATTCCTTGAATTTATTGAAATCAAAACAATATGGAGTTTCTTTAGTGTAAGAGAGATAGACCATTCTTCACCACTGTCTTTCAAAGAAAAATGGTAAATTATGCAATAGGAAAAAAACAATGTTTTTAAACTCATTTACACATTCATTCTTTTTTTTTTTAAAGAATTTTATTTATTTATTTGACGGAGAGAGATCACAAGTAGGCAGAGAGGCAGGCAGAGAGAGAGAGAGAAGGAAGCAGGCTCGCCGCTGAGCAAAGGCCTGATGCGGGACTCGATCTCAGGACCCTGAGATCATGACCTGAGCCGAAGGCAGCAGCTTAACCCACTGAGCCACCCAGGCGCCCCTACACATTTGTTCTTAAAATATTTGTTCAGCACAGTTATGTGCCAAGTACTATACAAAGCAAGAAAAAGAAAAGTTAAATACAATGGAGTTACCACCTAGCAATACTTTTTTTTTAAAGATTTTATTTATTTGACAGACAGAGATCACAAGTAGACAGAGAGGCAGGCAGAGAGGGGGTGGGGGAAGCAGGCTTCCTGCTGAGCAGAGAGCCCAATGCGGGGCTCGATCCCAGGACCCTGAGATCATGACCTGAGCTGAAGGCAGAGGCTTCAACCCACTGAGCCACCCAGGTGCCCCATAGTAATACTCTTAATACAATAATTGGAACAATGAAATGAAAGTTCCAGTAAAAATAAAAATTATGTGGCAACACAGAGAAAGATATAACTACATTTAAGGTAATTGAGTGAAATTGTTTAGAAACATATACTTTATTTATTTCCCAAATAGTTACCAGTTAAAAATTCAAGCTCCTTCAACAAACTTTAAATATCCTTAATATTAAGAAGGGGTTGAGATAGGAACTCCTTAATAGTCTTTTATAGATTTATAATAAAGCTCCTTATTTTAAAGTGATTCTTGATGATATATTTATTCAGAGAACATTTTTGGGGCACTGGTGTGAGCTAAGTTATACGTATAATTTAATGTCTTTCATTCAATTGAGAATGTGCTCTCTGACCACATATATTTGGCCAATCCATTGGGAAATAGTCTCAAATCCACACTTTTTAGTGGAAAGAGGTATTAGATGTTAGTCCCATATTTTGCACCTAAAGAAATATGATTACCATATCATGTAGAGATTTAATCTACTACCTTTGAGGCCAGACATCAATAGGCCAATTGACTGATAGTCACTGGCATAATCCTGGTTCTATGGATCTTTTCTATTTCCCATCATTTAAACTTAGCTCCTTTATCTTAAAAAGCTGTATGTTAGGAAAAGAAAAGGCATGGAAATTTAAAAAAAACTGAATTGTTAGAAGTAACAATATGACTGAAGAAAAGAAGTAAGGGATATGAATCCATGTATATAATGCTTTTCTGATATTATGAATAATGATCAAGTTCAGGAAAAAAGGAATACTAGTAACAAAACTAAAACTAAAAGCAATGCTCACTAGTGTTTACTTTTTCAAATCCGTTGGAAGCCTACAACACAATAATCCTAGATGTGGGAAGAACTTATATTAATGAACAATGTAAATGTGGCCCTCTTAAAACTTAGTGTATTCCACTCTGAAAAACTTTCTGGCTTATAAAAGTATGTTTCCTAACTAAGAAATTATTCTCAAGCTTGTTTCACACTCTAAATATTTTATATATTCTGTTCTTTACAAGAGGAAGATCAGGTTGAATGTATTAAAAACTAAAAAGGAAACACATACAAAGAAAGGACTAGCACAGCATACTGTTAACTGCTTGGGCATGGCTTGTGCTTAAGGATGAGGAACAATAAATGAAAAGCTACACTTAATAGCTGCACTTGACACTTAGAGAGAAGAGTGCTGGAGGTGCTCAGACACACTTGGGAATGTATTGTCAATTACTATAGTTGGGAAAGAATTGTAGGAGTGTGTGTCTGAGCGTGTGTGTGCACGTGTGTGTGTGTGTATGTTTCCAGTGGGTTTCTAGTCTATGACCATTTACCCTGGAAAACCATAGCTAGGGGAGCGGTACTTACTTCATTCTAGCACAAGCACCTGTATTCTTTGTAGAATGCCTTCACATGCATTTTAAAGCATATTACAGCTACCATTAAGTCTGTTCTTTAGAAGAAGAAAGGTATGGAATTTTAAAGGCAGCTTTTGTTAATCATGGCAGGTATCTATAATTACTAAAACAAGTCTGGTTCTCCAACGTAGGTGGTTCCATTGGCAATACAAAATTATACAATAAAAAATTATACAATACATTTAATTCTGTCCTCTTAGAATTCTATGTTATCTGATATTAACATGTCCACCTCATGCTTTATGTTTTTACTTGCCTGCCATACATATATCAGCATTTTAATTTAACGTATAGTTGGCATTTTAATATGAGTCTTATAAATAGCATACAGTTAGAGGGTGTTTTTGACCCAACCCGTAAACCCTTAACTCTTTTTAAAAAATATTTTACTTATTTAATTGACAGAGAGAGCACAAGTAGGGGAAGCAGCAGAGGGAGAGGGAGAAGCAGGCTCCCCAAGGAGCAAGGAGCCTAATGCAGGACTCAATCCCAGGACACTGGGATCATGACTTCACTTTTGAATGAATCATAAACTCACAAGCATTCACCAAGAGATCAATGCTATGATAGATTTGTTCAACTTATATTGTTTTCTGTTGTTGTCCTTATTTTTTCCTTCATATTTCTTAATAATATCCATGTAATTGGCCTATAGCAAAGATTATATAAGCTGATATTTACGATTCCTGGCACAAAGGGTTCACTGAATAAGTGATAATTATTTATTTCTTTGCCTTTCTGTTCTTTCCTACATATCTGATGGTTTACTCCGATAACCTTGAAAGGTATGAATGATGTTATAAATTCTATTACAAACAACTTTTAGTTTAAGTGATATATTTGCTTTAGGTGAGGGCAAATGATCAATATAGAAAAACCAAGACTAGATGCAACTTGAATTGTATTTGTTAAGGTGTTCAATTTATTCCCTTCTCTGAGAAAATGATTTTCCACCATAGGTCTTAATATGAAGCCGTGTTGTCTGTGTTTTCCCTGATTTATTCCCATACTAAATTTGTGATTTACTACAGAAAACTTTTACAACATGCAGAATTTACAACATGCAGAATTCCTCTTATTTTGGAACTTGTGTTTCTGTCAGGCTCTCATTTGTCTCAAGACAAATACACATAATGTGTGAATCAGCAACTGATTTCTCTTTATCAGGCACAAGATTGTTGAAGTGCAAGGTTCAATGGAATAAGAGCAGTGGGATATGGATGCCAGGACAAAAAGTTAAATACATGGTTTGCCCTGGGTTTATCTGTATATTGGAAATGTTGCAATGATATGCACATCACACAATAGCATTGATCTCCTGGTGAATGCTTATGAGTTTATGATCCACTTGGAAGTGAGGCAATACTTCTTCAAAATCATTTAGCAGTTTTGCACATCTCTTACTGTCATATTAAAAGTGCCTTCAATTATTACTTTTTGTGTATTTCATCTTTTGTGATGCTCAAACCTACTAAACCAGTACAGTAAAAAATGTGTAATGTGATGAATGGTTATAATTTTCTCAGATTTCCTCTAATTCTCACTACGACTTAGAAAATGCTTGCCACTGCTATTAGCAGGCATAATTTGGATATTCTTTGTAATAAGAAGTTTCCAGATGTAGCAGCAGAGCTGAGCTACTCTTTTAAACCACTCTACATCACCCCTATACTCTAATGTCCTTTCTATCTGTACAGACTTACATAGATCTACCCAATGGGGACTAAATGGGAAGGATTTGCCTTAAAGTTCTCTGAAGAAAATAATTAGAAAGTTGAACTATTTTTGTAATTGATATTTTGAATTTTACCTGAGATTAGCCCTTGGGGAACACACCTACAGGAGGGTGCATTGTAAAGCATGCAATGACATCTTTAATACTCCCATGAAATAGTATAAAAACACAGTTACCATGTGGTTCTCACAACAACAACAGCCTATTAAGGCAACATGTGACTTTTCCCTATTCAGCTCTTTTCTGTTCTGAAATCAGACACTAGATATAACTGATCATCCCAAGGGTAGAAGGGTCGGAATAACAATGCTCCAGCAACATTTGGTCCTTCACCAAACCAAATTAGCAATCTGTTCAATTCTAATGACAATATAAGTATTAAATTCTATGGGGAACTATTTTAATAACTCTAAAGATACTAAACGAACAAGTGTAACTAGAAGGGAAATTTTAAATCAAACCTAAGGTTTCATATTCTGCTTTTAACATTTAAACAGACATGATATATTACATGAAAAAGCTATATAAAGAACTTACTTAAAACTCAAATAAATTCATTACATGCCTATAATATTGTTTTAAATTAGAGATGACACACAGTATTAACACTTTATGCCTCTTAAAAATAACCAAAACCATGACCAACATTTCTTTCATTTCTTTCCATTTCTTCAGCTAAGAAAATTGACATAAAGCTCACAAGAATATTATATGCAACTACCGCATAAATTTCTCCTGAAACTCTTATGATTCTTGCTGGGTCTGAAATATTTTCCCCTCATTAAAAAAGAGCACTTACTGTGTGCAACAAGGCATTGTTAGACATTTTAGGAAAAAGGTGTCCAACTCTTCCAACAATTCTTTAAAGGACCATATGTTGTGCCATTCCTTAGAATAATAAAGCTGAGATTCAGAGGTGTTAAGTGATTTAAGTTTTCACAGCTAGTGAATGATAGATTCGGGATTTCAACCCAGGCCTTCCAATTCCAAAGACTGGACATTTAACCCCTCAGGGCAAGAACTTTCACCCACAGCTTTTCTGAAATCCAGCTCCCTCAGGATTTGCAATATGTTTGAAGGACAGCTTAATGGGTTAATGGAGGGATGTTCCGTTAGTCATTCATGCAACAAAAAATTGTGTGTATTTAATGTGGCAGTCTCTCTGGTAGGTATAGTGTATATAAGAGAGAAGGTAGGTATATGTATACAAGGAGAGAGAAGGTAGGTATAGTGTATACAAGAGAGAAGGTAGGTATAGTGTATACAAGGAGAACAGTTTGCCTCTCCGGATGATAAGCCAATTACTGTGGGAACACAGAGGGTGTATCCAAGCTGGTCTTAGGAGGAAGGGAAGCTTCCCAGAGGAGCTGATATCTCAAGTGGTTCTTATAGAATATGGTAAGAGATTGGTGGTGCTATTGGCTTAAAGGATTAATGTATCATACCAAGAAATATCACATTCTTATTTTTTCAGGGACATTCTAGAGCCCCTTACGTCAAAATAATGACCCAACAAGTTAACAGGTTATATTTTTCGGGAACGCATTTTTTATGGAGAAGCATATTTCAGTGTTTCTCCAACTCAAACTGCTGCCACTTTGCCCATGAGTAAAAATAGTCTGGAATATTTTTTTTATGGGTAGTATGAAAATTACATCTAACCACATTTGTTGATAAAATACAGCCAAACACAAAATATGCTTTTAAAAAACTCAAATGTTAATGGAAATTTGTTCCCAAAAAAGTACCAGAGAAACATTGCTATACAGAAAATAAATGTTATTCTGTTTGAAGGATAAAGAATGAGGTAATAGACTTTTAGTTCCAAATTGAGAACATTTTGTTGAAAAAAAAAATCACCTAAGAACACAGGCAGGCCAGTTAGCTACCATTTGATGATTACTTTTTTCCCCATCTTTTTAGCACATTCTTGAATTGATGTGAGAAATAATATTCTTATCTCCATGTTTGCCCACAGGAGTAAAGTGTTATCCGTCCAATTCTTCCAAAGTTTTAATTACGAGTGTAATTATGTTGACATAATGTGCAAAATATTGTGATATTTCATTTTCAATTATTTAGTTCTATTGGCAGAACAGGGCCCACGTTACAGATGTGCATACAGTCGTGTTTGCTAACAATGCACTTCCAAACATTACTAAATTTTTAAATTATAGTTAACAACAATAGGTAGCTAATTTCCCCTAAGTACTTCTGATCGGATTCTTACTAATTAGAATTGGAACTGACTTGAATTTTAATACTTACATATGTTTTAAAATGTTTAAGTTTTATTCTTTACCTTACCATAGAGTTAATTTATGGGTCACTATATCTAAAATTATAAATCCTTGTTTGTTTTTTATTTAAGGTAAACTCCATTTGATTAAGCCTTTGATTCATATGGTTTCCAGTGTTGAAAAACAAGAGAACCATTGATACACTTTTCCTTTAATTATGTTTCTATGTATATTTAATGTAATATAATAATCTATCCCCATTATATAAATCTTAGCATAAATAAGATGCCAAAAGAAAAGGATTCAGTTATAAGGAGGTACTCGCATATGAAAGGTCTGTTATTTTTTATTTTGTCTGAAGCTTACAACTTTATAATGTAGGTGTATAAATTAGCTATGGAAGTACAGTTTAGTCTATGCTTTATCTGAAAATTCATATAACTTTTCAAAGAACAAATGAAATCAAGAACCATTGCTGACAGCCAACTTTGACCCTGTCCTTGTGATCTTCTTGGCAACATAATTTGCACCCTGTAGAAATGAAGATGACTTTTCCTATGACAAGACTGTGTTCGACACTGGTTAATTAGCACGCAGATGGCAGGGAGGCTGCCCATTTTACCCCCTACTATACAAACCGCACATTTATATGCAGCACATATTGCAAAGTGGAATATTTGCACAAGTCGTATGGCAGTAATCAGGTCCTCACTTTTGAGAGTTAGAATAAAAAAGAAGGTAATGATTATGAACTTCAAAGTACAGTGCACTCAAATAATTGGACAAGCTTCACTGAGAAAAGATGAGGCACAATTTATTGTGCTCTTCTTAAAATTTAATTCTTAATTCTTGAAAAAGCGAAGTGTACATATGAAATTTATATAAGTATAAAGATACTCATGAATCGGTTGGCGATGTAAATATAGCATGTTTCAAGATAAGAGCAGAGGAATGCCTTATAGACTTGTTTTAGAACGACACTGTGAGGTTTTTGTTTGAATATTAATATCTGATGATAATGAACTCCCAGCACTTCAAACAGTGAAAAAAACAGAGCTAGACTCCCTTACCTAGGTCTGTACTTCTCTATTCCTTACTCCAGCCCACAGATACAGAGGAGTTCCCCTCAAACTGATGAATGGCTGTGGAAAAGTTTAAACATTTATGCTCTTATAAAAAAAATTCCTGAGTTGAAAAAAGGGATTATAGGTAGTTTGAGAAGGTTTCTCCTGAGCTATAGGCCGCCTTAGGCAGAGAAAAGTAAACACAGAGGCAGTGAGTGTTCACTGTCAAATTATTCCTTTATACCTCAATTTTATCTAATTGCCATCTGAAAGTGAATAATCAAAACTTGATAGAACTTGGGGTGCCTTGGTGTTTCAGTGGTTAAGCATCTGCCTGCGGCTCAGGTCAAGATCCCAGGGTCCTGGGATTGAGCCCCGCACTGGGCTCCTTGCCTGGCGGGAACCCTGCTTCTTTTTCTCCCACTCTTCCCTCTTGCATTCCCTCTCTCGCTGTCTCTCTGTCAAATAAATAAATAAAATGTTAAAAAAAAAAAACTTGATAGAACTTACATAAAACATGCAACATTCAAACCTTGGTTATTTGTAAACAAGGTCTTTTGTTTATTGATTTTTTTTAAACTAACTTTCTTTTTACCTCTACCCTCACTTATATATATATTTTTAAGATTTATTATTTACTTATTTATTTGACAGAGAGAGAGATCACAAGTAGGCAGAGAAAGAGAGAGGAGGAAGCAGGCTCCCCGCTGAGCAGAAAGCCCGATGCGGGACTTGATCCCAGGACCCCGAGATCATGACCTGAGCCGAAGGCAGCGGATTAACCCACTGAGCCACCCAGGCGCCCCCCCCACTTATATTTTTAAGATCACTGAAAAGAGGGGCGCCTGGGTAGCTCAGTGGGTTAAAGCCTCTGCCTTCGGCTCAGGTCATGATCCCAGGATCCTGGGTTCGAGCCCCGCATCGGACTCTCTGCTCGGCAGGGAGCCTGCTTCCTCCTCTCTCTCTGCCTACTTGTGATCTCTCTCTCTGTCAAATAAATAAATAAAATCTTTTTAAAAAATCACTGAAAAGAAAATTTCAGAATGCCAAACAATATCTATGTAAGATTTGAATTAAGAATACTTATTTCAGGACTACATTGCTCCTTGAAGACATTCTTGTTTTGGTTGAATCATCACAAGCATTATGAAATATGTTTTGGTACACAAGGTTAAGAGAATGTCTCACCAATTAAATCTCAAAGAACTCCTATTCTTGATTATATTCAAAACACCAACTTGACTTCTGGATCATTTCCTTTCTAGCCACTATATTCAAAATGTTAAAGCTCATTCAAACTCATCCCAGATTCTATATATATAAATATAGATATGTCACAAAATGTGATCTTTAAACAGTTAAGAAATTTGAATTATTTATGTAGAAGTGTATATTAATATTTTGTCCTTATATTTATTTTTTCCACAATAATACCAGAACTTTCTGTAGGTTTCCCAAGACAGCCTTTGGGACTGACTATATCTTCATGCTTCCCTGGCAATGACACTTTTCACTTTGAAGATGTCAAACGAAGAAAGGAAGCATCACATAATTTAGGAGTGAGAATGAATGCGAGCCCTGAGCACTGGTCATCCTTGAAGCAGAAAACGTAATGTGCATTCCAGACAAGAGATCTACGGCAGAGGGCAAGGATGTGGGACCACAGCCAGATCTTACATTCACCTTGCATGATTCTATAAAAGATCATGCCATACCAACTCATCCAACTCATTTGGAAGGAAAGTATTATTAATAATGGAATAGACTTTTCTTTCCCTTTTTTTTTTTTCTGTTCACAAATAATTTTTTTTTTTTTTTTAAAGAGAGGTACTGTCACTGCAACTATTTGTGGACTGTCATCCAACTAAAATTTTATAGGCTTTGAAAAGCAAATCTAAAAATAGCATACTGACAAAAAATGGTTGAACACCTTACTTCATTATTATAAAGGAATGTTGCTTGGAATATATTTGTAAGTAAAGAACAGACGATAAAAGAATATAAGGTGGAGGATGTAGATTTCCACTTTGGATCTAGAAAACTGAAAAAGTATCCCTCCTACCCAATGAAAATAGGCTAGATATTCTTCTTCCTCTTCTCCTTCTCCTCCCCTTCCTCCTCCTCCTCCTCCTCCCCACCCCCCTTCTTCTTCTTCTTCTTCAGATTTTATTTATTTATTTAACAGAGAGAGAGAGACAGTGAGAAAGGGAATGCAAGCACGGGGAGAAGGAGAAGCAGGCTCCCCGCTGAGCAGGGAGCCCGACGTGGGACTCCATCCCAGGACCCTGGGATCATGACCTGAGCAAAAGGCAAAATAATTGCTTAACTACTGAGCCACCTATGTGCCCAAGGCCAGATATTCTTCAAAATGATAACTTAATTCTTAAATCCATCAGAAAGCTGTAAACATAATGCAACCAAGAAACTTGAATTCCAAAGAGGAATAAGCCAGGGAGATACAGGGCTTACAAACTGTCTTGCTTGTTAAGGATCCTGCAAGGAAGAGGTCGGAGCCCCCCTAAAAGTGAGACACAAAACACTTAGCTAAAATTTCAACAAAGAGCCTGAGATGTTTGGGCTAGTGTGTCCATTTGAAATAGCTGGAGACCACAAACACAAAGGGAGTTGAAACTCATTTGCAGGTTCTCTTTAGTAGGATTCAGCCTGTGCTAAGCAGGAAGACTAGAAGCAGAAAAGGAGACTGAGGAAATACACCATAGGTAGGGCAGACATGTGGGAGATCAGCAGCTGTGGGTTGCACAGAATGACTTGTACGCTCTAGATTCTTCTATGCAAAGCAAAAAACCTTAGGATATACGGAAGAGGCACTATGGCTGGGAGAGGGTAGAAAAAGCAAACAAGCAAAACCAAAAAAAACCCACTAGTCTTAGAGAAAGGGCAGGAAACCGGGATCTAAGATCTTATACTCAAAGTTTACATCCCCTGTCATGGGAGAAAGAACAGAAACTCCCATTCATGATCCAAGTCAGCAACACATATAAGACAGAGTTTGGGTATACTGTAATTCCTCCTTATCCACAATTTTGCTTTCCAGTCTTTTTGTTTGTTTGTTTGTTTTTATTCTTCCTTTCAGTTTCCTATAGTTGTCACAGTCTGGAAGGAGATGATCTTCCTTCTGATATGTCATCTCACATCATCACAAGAAGAAGTGTGAGTATAATACAATAAAATACTTTGAAAGAGAAACCATATTCACATAACTTTTATAACAGTATTTGTTATAGTTGTTCTATTATTAGTTATTGTTGTTAATTTGTTACTGTACCAAATTTATCAACTCTACCACAAGTATGTAAGTATAGAAAAAAATCATATAGGGTTTCGAACTACCTGTGGTTTCAAGCATCCCCTGGGGTTTTGGAATGTCTTCTTCATGGGTAAATGAGGACTAATATATAAACACACAAGTTGAAAACTATTTCAAGATTAACAGTCAGTAGAACTGATAGCTAAGTTTGGGCTCAGGAGTAAGACCAAATCTGTTTAAAAGAGGACTGTATCATCTGCCATGAGTTACACTGACAATTTTTAAATATCTTCAAGTATCAGTTTCTACATCTATAACATAGGGATTACAACAATACTCTTCTAGTTTATAGAGTTGTTACAATGAAAAAATAAATAGCTTGCCACCCAGGAAGCATCCAGTGTACATTAATTGTTGCTGCTGTTATCTGTATCTAACATTTTGCTAACATAAAGGACTATCAAGCACTGTATTTCAACTTACACTTATTTATATAAATATTATTTGTTCAAGATAACCTTTGCTTGTCTTAAATCATCAATAAATGAAAACAAATATTTCAAAAATATGAGTATATTAAAGCTGTAAACTCAAATCAGAAAATGAAGGTCAATTATCAGTTTCTTAAAAAGTGTCAGCTTGTCTTAAAACCATAACTACTCTTAGTGACAGATGTGCATGTATCTGCAATAAAAACTGGAGAAAACAGGGTTGATATTGGTATTTCTTAAACAAACATAGAAGAGGCAAATGATGGGGAAAAGGGAGTAGGTCCTAGAGGCAGCATTTAGATTAGTAACAGAAATGAGGCTGGGAGTGAAGGGAAGGGAGATAAATAGAAAGCATACACACAAATTTATTTAACGAAGGAGCAAATTAACTTAACAATTCAATGGCTCATAGATCCATCAAGCTCTTTGAAATCATGCAAAAATTAACTGTTCCACTGAGATATTGTTATATAAGGAAAAAAAAGAAACAGAAAAAAAAAAAAAAAAAAAACAAGACTTTGCTGGACCCATGTCTCACCCTATCAAGATATCACTATTTTGGGGTGAAAAAAAATCACTCAACAATTTGGGAATCAGTTTAGTCATATGCAAATGAGAAGTCTTCAGGAATCATTTCAAGAAATATACACTTGCATGTGGCACTCTTAAATCAAATGCTGAGCAAGAAAGTGTTCACATGAACATTTGTTATGTCTTTCGAGCAAGATACTAAATAGGAGAAGCAAAACTGAATTTTTTTTCATTGTAAAGAAATTCAGCCTTGTATCCTCTTCACTGAGTTACCTGGTTTAAAAAATAATAATATAAGTTGTTATGTTTAAACCTGACAAGGTAGTCTTCAGAGTGGATGCATCCTATGGAAATTAATCTAGTTTTAATGAGATCTCACAAAATTGGACACAATTAAAATGGAACTGTTCTACTCCATTGGTCACTATGGAATAGGGGCCATTATTTGAAGAGGCTGATTTACCTTTAAAAAAGGTTTTTAGGGGCACCTGGGTGGCTCAGTGGGTTAAGCCGTTGCCTTTGGCTCAGGTCATGATCTCAGGGTCCTGGGATCGAGTCCCACATCGGGCTCTCTGCTCAGCAGGGAGCCTGCTTCCTCCTCTCTCTCTGCCTGCCTCTCTGCCTACTTGTGAGCTCTCTCTGTCAAATAAATAAAAATAAATAAATAAATAAATACAAATAAAAAAGGTTTTTAAAAATAAAAAGTCTATTTAAAGGAATATAATAAATATAGCAAACTTTATTATTAATAATTCTAAGTTAATTTCATAAATATTTAACATTATATGAGAAGAGAACATGAATAAAAATACATTACCTTTTTATATGAGGTAAGATCAAAATGAAACAGTTCAAATATAAGACAAACATGAAACTTTCACAAATAATTTCCACAGACTTGTACACAGAGTACCCCCTTTACATATTTTTCTATATTTCACAGGCATCTTAAAGTATACATATGCAAAATTAAATCCAAGAATTCATGCTTCTCATCTAGTGTGCCTTATTCCAGTAAATGTGATGAGAGCTTACCAAACATTTGAAAGTAATTCTTGACTCCTCTCTTTCCTCTCCATTATGTTGTAAAATGGAACCCTTCTTAGTTATATCTTATAAATTGATCTAGTAATAGTGCATGCAGGAAAAAACAAGTCATAAGGCAACATGGTGTGCTATGGAAATCTCAATCAATACTTAAGCCATTTTTGACCTACATCATAGAGAACATAAAATGAAATATGAATAAATATTGATTAACCCAAAAGAAAGCAGGAAGAGAACAATAGATAAAAGAAAAAGAGGATGTGTGAAAATCAAATCGTAAGATGGTAGATTTAAATTTAACTGTATCAATTAAATCTACCAATTAAATGATACAGCAACACTCTAATTAAAAGGCAAATATTTCCACATTAGATCAGAAAGAGAAAACCATACACCACTAACAAGAAATGCCCATTAAACATAAAGAAACATATGTTAAAAGAAAAAATAAAATATATAGTATGCAAATAGTAAACATAAGAAAATGGTATTAATCAAATCAGGACAAAAATATCAGAGAATAAAGAATTATGAAAGAAAGTGGTAATTATTCAAAAAGATATAACAATCTTAAATGTATATATAATAATGGAGCTTCAAAATGTATTAAGCAAAAATTGATAGAACTAATGAGAGAAATTGATAAAATTATCGTAGCAGATATTACAATTCCTCTCTCAGCAATTGATACAACATGTAGGCAAAAAGCCGAAACAAAACAAAACATGTAAACAAAAATCAGTATATAAACAACAATATTGATCGTTTTGACCTAATTTTTATAGAACACTACATGTGATAACAGCAGGATTCAAATTCTTTTCAAATACACAGAAAATGTCTGCCAAAATAGACCATATGCCTGGCTATAAAATAACTCACAATAAATTTCAAAACTTGCTATCTCACAGAATATGTTCTTTGATCAAAATAGAATTAGAACTCACAAACAAAAAATATCTATAAAACCATCACATACTTTGTTAATAGCATATTGTTATGTAATCTATGAATCAAGGAAGTAATCATAATGCAAAATTAGAAAATCTATCCCAAGGTATGATAATAAAAATACAATATATCAATAATTGTTGGATGCTGTGAAAATAGTGCTTAGAGAGAAGTATATAGTTTTAAGTATCTATAGTAGAAAATGCGGAAAAATTTAAAAGCAGTGCCCTAATTTTATACCCAATAAAGAATGGAAGAGTAGAGCAGCCCAAGGTAATTGGACCAAAAAAAAAAAAAAAAAAAAAAAAGATTGAGAGCAGAAATAAATGCGGTAGAAAACAGAGAAAATAAACATAATAAATGTTTGCTTTGTGAAAATATCAATAAAATTATAAAGTTCTACAAAGACTAATAAAGAAAAGAGTGAGAGTAAAAATTATCAATATCAGAAGAATGTAAGGAGTACTACTTCAGATCAATTGGTATCAAAAGAATAATAAGGTATCATGAACACCTTTAGGCCAGTAAATATGATAACCAAGATAAAATAAATTATTATGTAGAAGAAAAACACCAATTACCTAAACTAGGGAATAATAGAAAAATCTCAATAGCTCTATATATTACTTAAAAGTAATTTGATTACTTATTAAATTATTATAAATTTAATCTGTAATCAAAAACCTTTACATAAACAAAACTCAAGTGGCAGATTTTTTTTTTCTCCTGAGACTCTTATGGAATGTTTAAGAAATATCATTCATGGGGCACCTGGGTGGCTCAGTGGGTTAAAGCCTCTTCCTTCAGCTCTGGTCATGATCCCAGGGGCCTGGGATCAAGCCATGCATCGGGCTTTCTGCTCAGCAGGGAGCCTTCTTCCTCCTCCTCTCTCTCTCTCTGCCTACTTGTGCTCTCTATCTGACAAATAAATAAAATCTTTCAAAAAAAAAAAAAAGAAATATAATTCATACACAAACTCTTTATCAAAAGATGAGGAGACATGAAGCTTGAACCTGACACTATAATCTATTAAGATACTGCAAGAAAAAAA
Organism: Mustela nigripes; assembly: GCF_022355385.1. Lineage (NCBI taxonomy): Eukaryota > Metazoa > Chordata > Mammalia > Carnivora > Mustelidae > Mustela > Mustela nigripes. The sequence continues at coordinate 73,812,306 of NC_081561.1, read as the reverse complement.
GACATATCATCCCTCATGAACACAGACACAAATATCTGTAACAAAATATTCTCAAATTGAATCCAGTAATATTAAAAAATGATACATCATGCTCAAGTGTGGTTTATCCTATGAATGCAAAGCTGGCTTCCAAAAAAAAAAAAAAAGTCAGAGCAATTTACCAAAATAATGGCATGATAGAAAAATAATAGCATCCTCTTGATAGATGCAGGAAGAGCATTTGACAAAATTCAAAAGCATGAATGAAAACAATCCCAGCAAACTAGGTATGAATAGATCTGAAGTTCTTCAATTTTATAAAATCCATCTGAAAAACCAAGGGCTAACCTCACCTTCAATGTTGAAATGCTGAGTGAATTCCTGGGATCAAGACAAGGATTATATTCTCACAATGTTTATGCAGTATTGTCCTAGAGGTCCAACCCAAAGTAGTAGGTAAAAGAGAAAAATACATAAATATTGGAAAGGAAGAAACAAAACTCTATCCTCTGATGACATGATCAGGTCTATAAAGGACCATAATTACCAAAAGAGAACAACTAGAATGAGTAAGTTTATGAGACTGCAGAACACAAAGCCAATATGAAAAACAACAGCTTTTCTATAAAATAGAATAAAAATTTTAAAAGTAAATTCATTATAATAACACCAAAAATTACTTATAAATATAAAAAAAAACCTATGCAAAACGAGTATTCCGGAAACTATAAAATATTGCAGACAAAACCTTTAAAAGGTCTAAAAGATTCATACCATGTTCATGGACTGAAAGACTGCACATTCTATGTAATTCCATTAGAATCTCCACAAGCTTTTTTGTAAATCAACAAGCTAATTCTAAAATTCATATTAAAATCCAAAAGGATTGTAAAGAGGTAAAATAATTTTGCAAAAGAAAAAAAAAATTAAGACGTATTCTTCCTGACTTTAAGACTGACTATAATGTTAATCTACAGTATTGGTACAATGATAAATATAAGATCAATGAGGATTGATGAAAGAATAAACAGTCCAGATAAAGATCTACAACAAGTGATTTTCAATAAAAATCTCAGGCTAGGGTCATCTGGGTGGCTCAGTGGGTTAAGCGTCTGGCTCTTGGTTTAGGCACAGGTTATGATCTATTGATTGTGGGATTGAGCCCCATGTCAGGGTCCTCACTTAGCAGAGAGTCTCTGTGAAAAATTCTCTCCTTCTGCCCCTTCCCCAGCGAATACTCTCTCTCTCCCTATTAAATAAATTTTTTTTTTAAAAAATCTCAGGATAACTCATTGGAGGGTGATAAAAGAAGAACTTCAATCTCTAATCTAAAATATTCCATATATGAAATATCTCATAAACGAAAAACCGAATACTTGAGTCCCTGAGATAGACAAACATTGTTAGAAAAGACACCCAAAACACCAACCATAAAATGAAGAAAATGATAAACTAGATGAGGTGAAACCATCTAGGTGAAAAACAAGTAAATATGACATAACATAATCATATACACACAGACTGAAAGAGATTTAAAACCTCACTTTATACATTTGTCAGAATATCAAAAAAAGTATAACATCACATATTGCTTCAGAATTTGTGAAATAGATATAACTCTATTATATAGGAAATTAAATAATTCTTTAAGTCTTTTATATTAACTTAGATATGTTACAAGTTTATTTTTGGAAATTTTTATACACAGTTAAAAATGGAGACAACTACAGAATCTATGTGAGAAAAAGTACAAAAACTTGATGAATGAAATCAATGAACTAAATGAATGGAGAAATATTCCATGTTCATGGATAGGAAGACTCAACCTTGTCAAGATGTCAGTTCTTCCCAGCTTGATCTATAGATTTAATGTCATCTCAACCCTAATCAAAATCTCTCTGAGTTATTTTGTGGATACTGATGAACTCTTAAAATGTTTTAAAGGGGAATTTGAGTGGCCCAGGCAGTTAAGCATCTGCCTTCACCTCAAGTCATGATCCCAGGGTTCTGGGATAGAGCCCTGTGTCAGACTCCCTGCTTTGCAGGGAATCTGCTTCTACCTCTTCTGCAGCCCCTCTCCCCCTGCTTGTGCTCTCTTTTTCACTCTATCTCAAATAAATAAATTAAATCTTCTAAAAAATAAAGTGTTTTAAAGTATTTTTTTTGTTGTTTTTGCTTTTGCTTAGTTTTAAGTAAGCTCTAGGCCCAATGTGGAGCTTGAACTCATGACCCTGAGATCATGTGTCCCAGGCTCTACAGACTGAGTCAGCGGGGCACCCCAATTATGAAGTTTTCATAGTGTCTAAGTCCCTTTGTGCTGCTCTAACAAAATACTGGGTGGCTTACAAACAGAAATTTATTTCTCACATTTCCAGAGGGTGGTATTCCAACATCGGGGTATTAGCATGGCCAAGTAAGGGTTCTTTTTCAGGTTGCAGACTTTTTGTAACCTCAGGGTACAAGAGGAAAGAGAGATATGGAAGGCCTCCTCCATAAGGACATGAATCCCATTCATAAGCATTCTACCTTCATGATTTAATCATCTTCAATGGTTTTACCTCTTATGATCATTACCTTGGGAGTTAGGTTTTGACATATTGATGGAGGGGCAGAGATACAAATATTCATATCATAGCATATTAGGGGTAAAAGACATAGAATAGCCAACACAATATTGAAGGAGAATGAATCCAAGAACTGACACTATGAAATTTTATTTATTTTTTGACACTATACAACTTTAAAACTTAACACTGTGGTATTGGTGAAAGAAGAGACAAATAGATCAATGGAACAGAATAGTAGGCCCCAAAATAGACCACATAAATACAAAGGTGACTACCTGACCTTTGACAAAGGAGCAAAGACAATACAATAGAAAAAAGACAGGCTTTTTAGCAAATGGTGCTGAAACAACTAAACATCCATATGCAAAAAAGGGAAAAAAAGAATATAGACAGAGACTTTGCCCCTTTTGTAAAAGTTAATTAATTTTTTAAAAATTTTTTAAAGATTTTATTTATTTATTTGACAGAGAGAGAGAGAGATCACAAGTAGGCAGAGAGGCAGGCAGAAAGGGAGGGGGAGGCAGGCTCCCCGCTGAGTAGAGCCCAATGCAGAGCTTAATCCCAGGACCCTGAGACCATGCCCTGAGCCACCCAGGCGCCCCATGTAAAAATTAATTTAAAATCAGTCACAGACCTAAGTGTAAATGCAAAACTATAAAACCTCTAAAATGTAACACAGGAAATAATCTAGATGACCTTTGATATGGCAATGGCTTTTTATTATTAATTAATTAATTAATTAATTAATTTTTTAAAAAGATTTTATTTATTTGACAGGCAGAGATTACAAGTAGGCAGAGAGGCAGGCAGAGAGAGAGAGGAGAAAGCAGGCTCCCCACTGAGCAGAGAGCCCGATGCGGGGCTTGATCCCAGGACTCTGGGACCATGATCTGAGCCGAAGGCAGAGGCCCCAACCAAATGAGCCACCCAGGCGCCCCGGCAATGGCTTTTTAGACCAAAGGCATGATAATATGAAAGAAAAAAAAAAAACTTTAAAAAATTTTCTGCTCTGTGAAAGAAAATGACAAGGGAATGAAAAGACAAGCCACAGGCTGGAGGAAAATATTTGCAAAGGACACATCTAATAAAGTACTATTATCTAAGATATTAAAAAAATAATAATCTCACATTTTAATGGTAAGAAAACAAATAATCCATTAAAAATGTACCAAAGATCTTAAAAGATACCTCTCCAAAGAAGACACACACAGATGGCAAATAAACATATGAAAAGATGCTCCACATGATACCTCCCCAGGGAATTGCAAATTAAAACAATGAGATACCATTACATACCTATTAAAATTGGCCAAAATCTAGAACACTGACAATACCCAGTGCTGACAAGGAATATGAACTCTCTCATTCCTTGCTGGTAGGAATGCATAACGGTACGGCCACATTGTAAGACAATTTAGCAGGTTCTCCAAAAACTAAACATAATTTTATACCATATAAATCCAGCAATTGAACTCCTTAATATTTAGCAAAAGGTGCTGAAAACTTATGTCCACACTAAAATCTGCACATGAGTGTTTATAGCAGTGTTATTTATAATTGCACAAACTTGGAAGCAACCAAGATGACTTTCAGTAGGTGGATGGAGAAGCTGCGGTATGATGAGACAGCAAGTATCATTCAGTACTAAAACGAAAATACGTTATCAAGCCATGAAAAGACAGGGAACTTAACTGGAATGTTACTAAGTGAAAGAAGCCAATCTCAGTCATGGACTCAAAGGTACACAAGTCTAGTATGATTCCAACTCTATGTCATCCTGGAAAAGGCAAAACTATAGAGACAGTAAAAAAATTAATAATAATAAAAATAAATAAAAAATTAAAAAACAAGAATAACAACAAAATATCCACAGTGGTAGCTAGGAGTGCAGGAGCAGGAAAGGATGAACAGGGGGAGAACTAGGAATTCTGGGTAGTGTAAATATTCTGTGATATATTATAATGGTGAGTGAATGTTAGCATGCCTTTGTCCAAACTCAGAGAATGTCCAACATCATGAGGGAATTTTAATGTGAACTATGGACTTTGGTTGACAATTTCTGTCAGTGTTGGCTCATCAGCTGTAATAAACCCAGCACTCTGGTATGGGATGCTGATGGTGAAAAAGGCCATGACGTGGGGAAAGATGCTTTACAGGATCTTTCTCTATTCTCTGCTCAATTTAGCTGTGAATCTAAGACTGTTTTAAGAAATAAAGTCTATTAAGAGAAAAAATTAAAAAAAAAAAAGATCACACAAGTAACAAACAGAGGGGTGGAGCTGGCAGGGTAGGCGGTGTCAGAAAGGAACTCTCTATCAATGTCTTAATTTTACATGTAATTTTTCTTGTCTGACACCCTGTCATCTGAGAAGACGAATATTTTCTGGTTGAAATTTACACTGAATCACTTACCACTATATATGCTTATTAACAATCTGGGTATATGCTTATTGACAATTTGCAGCTCCAAAATACATTGCCATACTAAATATATTTAATGCAAAAAGAAAATTCAAAAATGTCAACTATAGAGGCACTATAAAAAGAATTTATTCTTCCGACAAATGTCTTCAAAAAACAACCTGCCAGACTAGTTACTATTTGATAAAATATTCCAGTATGTTCAAAACAGTTACATGATGTCAAGTCTCCAAAGACAAATAAGAAATTCAGCCTGTCATTCAAATGGTTTGTCTACATGATGTAAAGCATTTGCATACAAGACTGAATGCCTCACTTTTCATCTGAATGGTTAAAATCCTCTAGCATAATTACTAACGTGTGTTTATAATTTACATAGTGCTTTACATACCTCATCTCATTTGAGCATCAGAATAACCCTCCAATATCTAGTAAGTAATGCAAGAAGCTTAGAACAAATAGGTGAGCCTGCTAATCTCTCATTACATAGGAACTGGAGAAGTTCTCCTTGAAGGAATAGCTACCGGAAGAACAGCCCTGGGTAGAGCTCAGGTCTCAGTTGTTTACTATTTCCACCAAGGACACACTTCTGTGTGTAGCGCCAGGGATTTTTGGAACAAGGAGATTATAGTTAATACATTTCACATAATTACCAATTTTAGGAAACATGCCTTCTGATCCTCACTATTTCCAGTAAAAGGAATAAACTCCAAAAGATAATATAGACATCAAAATACCAAGCGGCCATAATGTGAAGGCTCATTGTGTTCCTGACATTCTGCTTTATTATGTCTGAGTTGGGAGAACAATGATAAAAGGCTTTCCTCCTTCCCTGTGCAACATTCAAGAGGGCAGTAATTACCACAAAAAAGGAAAAACATGCTTGTTTCTGGCATTTTGCCATCATAAATTTGTCCCAGGACAGTTGTATATCACGTGTTTTGCATTCTTTTTAAACACAGATAACCATATTTGCACAATTAGCAGTTGTTTTTGTTATATTAACAGGCAAAAAGATTCTTGGTCCAATATGGAAATCCATTCCTATGGGTTTCCAGTTATTTAAATCATCAAAGGACATAACTGGTTCAGAGCACAAATCCTTAAAAAAGTTCCTATTTTCCACACCCAAAGCCATGTTAAATACATTAATGACCTTTATTTTTCAATAATCTCATGCTTTGTTACTTGATTTCTGACAATATGAAATGTTTGTTTTTTTCTCCTTGATGTGAGCACCTAACACATGCACACAAAATCCCTAATCCTGTCTGCTTTCGGTTGACAGTAAAAATGATGTGGCTGTCATAAAAATCAATGTTATACTAGGGAATTTATGTTTAGTTAAAATGATTCTCCAAATTATTATAAATCTTTCAGGAATAATGGTTTTTTTTTTATTATTTGTCCAGAGCTGTTTGTAAGTAGGTGTTTCCCCTAATCAAGCTGTTATGAGGGGAATCAGGACAAAGCTTAAAAGATTTTCTATAACTGTTAAATATTTAATTATATTGAACATGGCATTTAAGTATGGATTTTGATGACTCTGAGAGAGCCATTAAAAGACTAGAAACATAGCTATAAATTCTATCAACTATTGACCAATAGGCTCACCAGTAAATCATAGGCTTATAGAATTCTCTGGGGGAATAATTTCCAGAAAAAGGATAAACTTAAGTACCTCATATGCATAAAAACTTCAGTTCAGGAAATAATTAGCTATGACCACCAATACAGAAATCACTACATCAAATAAACAAAAACTCCAACATTGCCTGTGATTTTTTTGGGGGGAGAGGGGCATCTGTTAATTTGGCCAGGCTAAAGACCTCAGTTACGCAATCAAACAGCAAGCTAGGTGTTACCACACAGGTATTATGTAGATGTGATTAAAGTCTATAATCAGTTGATGTTGAATAAGGAGATTATTTTCGATAATCTGAGTGTGCCTGATTCAATCACATGAAAGGCAGAGTTGAGGATTCCCTGAGAAAAGTCATTATCTTGGCAGAATATTCAGTCTCAGAGTTCTAGTCTCTCCATCCTTTTAGCATGTCCTACAGATTTAAGACTTGCCTACTAAGTCCCCACAATCCGGTGAGTCAAGTCCTTGAAATAAATCTCCTAATATATTTCTCCTCCTGGTTTTGCTCCTCTGGTTAAAGCTTGATACAAGTTTAGAGGACTCAATTCAGGTAACATTTAGAATCAGTGATTTTTTTTAAGCTCTCAGCTCTAGAATTATGAGGCACTTTGACTTTCCAGAATCATTATATATGTATTTTTTTTGTATGTTATTTGCAATAAGATAAAAGAAGAAGGATATTGAGTCTATGATAAGGAGATAAGGAAAGATCTACTGGTTCCATGACACAGGAAACAAGTAAAAATATGTAATTTCATTTATAGCATGTTTCAGGTCAAACTGTATTCTTCTTTTTCTTCTTCTTCTTTTGTTTGTTTGTTTGTTTTTAAGATTTTATTTATTTATTTGACAGAGAGAGAGAGAGATCACAAGTAGGTAGAGAGGCAGGCAGAGAGACAGGGTGTAGCAGGCTCCCCGCCGAGCAGAGAGCCCGATTCCGGGCCTGATTCCAGGACCCTGAGACCATGACCTGAGCTGAAGGCAGAGGCTTAACCCACCAATCTACCCAGGCCCCCCCCAGATTGTATTCTTATTGAGTAACAACTTGCTCAGGGAAAGGAAGTTAACGCAAAGAATCCAGGAAACAAGTTGGGATATGTAGCTGTTCCTTCACAGAGCAAGAATTCCAAATGACTCAGTGAAAATTCTTAGAAGGAGGGGGGAAGAGGAAAAGGATGCTTGGGGTGCAGGAAAACATCTTGAGAAGGGAAGTTACATGAAACAAGTCGTTTCACATGCATGCACTACAGATGACAAATTAAAGTTAAAAAAAGATGAAAAGATGAGAGGCAGATGTCAAGATGGCATCAAGATAGAGAAACACAAATTGAACTTGTCTTGGTACATGAAAGTACACTTTTTGGAAAGTGGTCATCAGACTTTGGCTGGGAAAGGTGCTAAAAAATGCACTTTCCTGGGACGCCTGGGTGGCTCAGTGGGTTAAGTCTTTGCCTTCGGCTCAGGTCATGATCTCAGGGTCTTGGGATGGAGCCCCAGCATCGGGCTCTCTGCTCAGCAGGGAGCCTGCTTCCCCCTCTCCCTCTGCCTGCTGCTCTGCCTACTTGTGATCTCTCTCTCTCTGTGTCAAATAAATAAATAAAATCTTTTTAAAAATGCACTTTTCTGTGCTCTGTCTTCAGAGATTCTGAGTCAGTGTGCTTGGAGCAGGGTCCAGCAATCTGCTTTTAAGCAAATGTCTTTGATGGTTCTGATACACATAGTGTGATACTTGAAGATTCACAGCTACGTAGCTTTTACGTATTTTTTTTTCCCCCTAAGCTACAATGAAAAGCCTACAGGTTTCACTTAATTTTTTACTTTTTTTCACATAGGTATTATTACCTTTGATTATTAGTTTCACACTTTTCACTGCCTGGGAAATATAGTGTTTGGTCTCATCATAAACTGTTCTGTCTGCCCATTTAGACTAGGGCAAGTGCAACAGAAGAGCGGCAGAATAAGGGTGAACCCTTAATGAAGGGACAATGGTTTTGCCTATCCATAAATTGAACACGGCACAAGACTTGAGGATCCAGAATTTAAAACAAAACAAAACAAAACCACACATTTGCAGATCATGTTGGTTTTGCTGAATAATCTCTGAATTACTGTTGGGTATAAAATCAGATGAAATACCAAGGCTGGTCATGAAGTCATCTCTAACCCATTCATATTAGGTTACTGAGCATTATCAGTAGATTAGTTAAAACTAGGTTACATTAAGAAGGAGCTTAAAGTATATTAACCAACTGGAATTTAAATAAAAAAAATTTAAAGACTCTACTAAAAAAAATCAAAACAAAGTAAAAGGAAATAATTCTTAAGGCTTTTTCAGGCATCCATATTCTAATAAAGCTATGTGGAAATGTATAGGATAATCCCACACACAACTCTGAGAAAGCATGAGATCATCAATAAATCTACAGAGTGCAGCTTAAGTATTAACAAAGCAATTTTTAAAAACTTTATCCAGTACTTTATTTTTCTTGTCATCCAAAAGGCTTCTAAAAAAAATACCCAGAAAGGATTAAAAAAAAAAAAAATCAACCTCAATAACATTTTACAGAACAGTCCAGAAATGTAAAACCACTGACTTGGTGGGTCTAATGCTTATATTTTTTCATATAGTTTCCATGGAGTCCAATATATCCTATTGTAAAGTCTCCTTACACCTTTTACCTACCTAATAAAAAAATACATGGATTCTCTGCAGGAGGCATATTAATTTAACACAAAATAAACTTTTTAAAATAGTGAATACAATGGATAAATATCACAGGGTGGTAAATGCACACATTTATATCTGATAGATTTCCTAAACATAAGATACATACCTTCAAATGCTTAATTTGATTGATAAGGAATTTCAATCAAATAAGATTTGATAAATCTTAGTATTATATTAATATTAATGAAATTCAAATTTCATAAATCTTAATAATTTTACATTTGACCTCAGGTCTGTACATACTTAACAATATACATGTAAGGCACATGTATGAAAATACCACTTTCTTCTTTACCTCCCTTCTCCTGATGTCAAGGGTTAGGTCCCCTTTACTCCGCCTCACTATTCCCTCACCCTTTACTACTATTTCTCCTGATACATCCTCCCATTCATTATGGAAGCATACCATTCCAATCTTCTTCTGAACTCCTAATAACCTAATTCAGACAACCAGCAAATGCTTTAAATGACAGTAACATAGTAAGTTTTCTTTTTGGTCTTTCCGTAGAGAATTAAAATCCAAGGGGCAATGTTTGCTGTTTGCATTTTTATTTGTCTTCCCTAAGTTATTTGACCTTGATACTGTTACTATGTAATATCTACAACCATCATGTAAGGAATTTCTAAAACTTAAGTTCAAACAGGTGGAGCCTCAGTAAACAAACAGCTACTTTTAACCATGTAAAGAAGCTGGACTAATTTGGACTATGATTAAGAGCTTCCATATATCATATATAAGTAACAAGTCTATCTATACATACAAAATGCCATTTTTTTTGAAATTTATGAAGGGAGGACTGCTGCATTTTGAATTTTCTTGAGTAATTTCCTAAGCTAATGCGCTTGTTGTAATAACCATATAGAGCTCACTTTTCAGATTTGTTATAGGAGCAATTAGTGCAGAAAAAAATAAAACAGACACTAGATTCAATCTTTTATTGTTCATTATATAAAGTTCATCTTCCTTTGAGCATAAAGGATATTCTTTGTATCAGCATTTATTTTTATGGTTCGAAGAGATGTTTCTTTCTAAGATCCCTAGGGCTTTGTAGCTGACACACATTACTTCTCTGACTTTTATAATTTGAATAATTCCCCAAAGAACCAGAGCTCATCATTTTAAACTGCATTATGTGAAAACTGAAAATGTTTTGTTTAAGATACAGTACTAATGAAATGAATAATTTACTTGCACAAAACTACTATAGGATAATGATATATCTGAGAGGTCTATAATGTGAAAAAGTTCAAGTTGAACATATTAAAAATAGCTGCATTTTGCCATGAATTTCATTTCCAAAGTCAAGGGCCCCGGAATATCCCAAACACAGATACGTTTTATATTTAAATGGTTATATTGTAAGCTAATGCACACAAACATAGAGAGAATGATGTATTTCAGGATAGGGGAATTAGTATATCATAAATTTCAATATAAAAAATTCTTTCATTTGTTCTTCCAACCAATGATAGAAATAGATGTACATTGTGTAATAATTAATTCAGTTTCCTACTAATTAATTCCCTTGTCCCCAGTCTACTGCTCTATCCATTAAAATATATGATTAACAGTTAAGAAATAAGATAATTATGTAAGTCTATATTTAACAAGGATTTACTTTCTTTAGGTTTGTCCAATCCTTTTAATTTTAGAACTAAACAAAGATTTTTTTCGCTCAAAATTAAAAAGACATCTCTTTCGTTTCAACTGTTAAAATATCGACCTGTATGAGTTGTTTCTTCCCCCAGAATTAAGTCAATCATTTATGAAAATGAGTGATTCATGGTAAATCGTGACCATAATTTTGCTAGTTCTCTCAGCACTCTAGGAGGAATGTGGACAGTATGGACAGTAAAGGACACAGAGTTCTCTACCAAGAGACCAGGAGTGAAAGATCAAGGTCCAAGGGAGTCTTCAGTTGGTGGCGAGAACAAAACTAAATGGCTGATCATGAGGCCCAAGATGACATGAAAACAAAATATTGCTGGAAGGAATCTGAGAGACTAAAACATAGGAAGGGACTAAAAATCGTGAATATAGTGGTACATAAACAATGAATCTTGGAACACTGAAAAAATAAAGTAAAAAAAATTAAAAATAAATAGATTTGTTAAACACAGTCAGAAAATAAAGTGAACAAAAATGGTTACAAAAAGCGTAGGGCATCTTTGAGATCCTCAAGTTTCCAGGATCGAAAGAACATCAAATTTGTTAAAGGACTAACAGTAAAGATGAGAGGGTGAGCACAGAAGCTAAAGAGAAGCAAACATTTTGGGATTGGGACGCTTGGACATATCCCTAAAGTAGAAGTTAGGTTTGATAGATTTATTTTTTTACATTTATAATAAATAGTATCTTCTTTGAACACTTTGAACATTTAAAGATAAGAGCCAATGTCTTTTCATCTCTCTGTGAGCATCTGGCCATTTTACTTTGTCCGATGAGTTCTTTCCTTGTTTTAATGATCTGACAGGATATGCATTAGGCCAGAGTACAGGCAAAGTCATTATCAATCTGTATGTGTAGTGGCAGATGTCTGCATCCCCCACTATTTCTTCAGTCTTAAATGATAATCAAACATGCATTTTTAAAAAACATTTTCCATACTGAAGGTGACAGTGTTAGATTTCAATCTGGAAAAAGTAACAGGGTTTTCTAATGAGATAAAAGTAACAGGGTTTTCTAATGCATCTGCAAATGAAGTAAATCTACCACACTCTGGTCTTTTATAATTTTGTGAAAAAAGTTATAAGACAGGAAATTTCCTATGTGATACCCAGCATTTCAGTTAATTAGAGGGGATATAAAATGAACTCTTGAAAACCATCAAAGATGCTACATCAATAACCTACAGTTTTGAAGGAAAATAGGCAGTGTTTAAGAAAAGGAATATTAGGGGGAAATTTGAATAAACATTAACATGAGAATTAATGATTATCCATCAATTACCAAATACAAATTTATATTGAGAAAACCATGTGACTATTCTGTAAAATATAACAACTGTGCCTAGACTGAAGGATTAAGTTTTCAAATATAGTTAAAATCCTCAATACAGCAAATCCTCATTTGCTCCTAAAATGATCACATCTTTTTAAGATTTTTATTTATTTCTTTGAGAGACAGGGAGTAAATAACAGAGAGGGAGCACAAGCCAGGGGGTAGAGAGAGATGGAGAAGCAGACTCCCCACTAAGCAAGGAGCCCCATGCGTGGCTGGATCCCAGGACCCTGTGATCATGACCCAAGCCAAAGGCAGATGCCTAACTGACTGAGCCACCCAGGCACCCCAACTGATCACATTTCTAAAGTCTCTTAATGATATCAGTTGCTGCTATGCTTTTATTAGTCATAATAGAAGTATAAAATAAAACCTACAAGCATTAAATTACTAGTAAATATAAACAAAAAAAATACTTATATTTGCATGCATGTATTTAAACAAGATCATGAGGGGGGTGTGATCACTATTTTACTCCTAAATTCACACTTAGCTTATGATTACATGTTCTGTTGTCTGTCTCTTCATCCTAATTAACTACAGATTTAGCCTGTAGAAAACCTGTAGAAAACCTAGAAAACCCTGTTACTTTTATCTCAAGATCTACAAAAAACAAACCTTTCACTGCTTAAATCCAATGTGAAAAGCTTCCCAGAAGATTCCTATCTTGACACTTCCCACAGGGCAAAGCATCAAAACTCTCAATCTACATTTTCCAAAGAGGGTCAAGATCATGAATAAGTGAACTGGTACAAAAATAAAATGATAATGATTAATTCCTCATCTTGCAAAAACAGCTTTCAGTTTTATTCCAGTGATGTCTAGGCTTCATGGCTGTAATAACATGAAATCTACTAATAAGTATATTTTGTAAACACTTACATAATAGAGCTTAATTCAAACTTCTCAAACTGAATATTTTCCCATATGTATTTTCTAGAATTATGTTTTCCCAGTAATTTTTAAAGTGCTTAGGACAGTGACTGACATAACATGCTCATTATAAATGTTTGGTAAATAAAATATAATAACTACCTGCCATATGAATTTTTACTTCATGTAGGCCTATTTGTTTCAAATCCAAAATACTAAAATATAGATTTAGACAATCTTATAGACAGCAAAGTTAGGGGCAATTTCTTGGCTACTTATCAAGCAAAACCACATGGACTTCAAATTTCCCAAATACATAATGTAAGTAAAGTTAATTTTGTAAAAACTACTTATAAAAAACTGCTTGGGTAATTAGAATAAAAAAATATGTATCAGGGACGCCTGGGTGGCTCAGTGGGTTAAGCCGCTGCCTTCGGCTCAGGTCATGATCTCAGGGTCCTGGGATCGAGTCCCGCATCGGGCTCTCTGCTCAGCAGGGAGCCTGCTTCCCTCTCTCTCTCTCTGCCTGCCTCTCCATCTACTTGTGATTTCTCTCTGTCAAATAAATAAATAAAAATCTTTAAAAAAAATATATGTATCAATCCAATTCAGCAAATATTTATTGAGGACTTGCTATATTCAAAATATTGTACTGGTAACTTTGAAGAATACACAGTTGCATAAGATGAAATCCTTGTGTACAGTATAGTCTAATAACAATTACCTAGCTGTAATTCATAACAAATTCGTGTTTTTAAAAATATTTGAAATTAAAGAAATTCATTATTATAAAGTTTGAATATTTTTTATCTTACCTACATCAGTCTATCTATAAATCAATCTACCTACCCACTTATCAATCTACCTACATATGTCTATTTATCTGTGAAAGGAGGAAAGTTCACCTGAAAAAAAAGTGTCATATGGTGGAGTAGGAGATTTATTCAGAATCTGTGGCTCTAAGCACTGTGCCATATTAAAATCTCTTCCTCCTCTAAATCAAGTAGTGTGTCAAGCTCTCACAGAAAATAAAAGTTCAGTTACTGCCAAAATTAGACATAGTTAATTATTAAAAATGACAACCAACATCTTCAAGTGCCATCCATTATTTAAGAAGGTTTCCAATTGAGGAGTACTTTGATTCTAATAGAAAACCTCTTTGATGTTTGCACATTGCTTCACAGGAAAAGAAACCAATATAACAGTCACAGTAACAATTCCCTTCAGAAAGTAATATTGTGGATAAAAGACCCAATATCCAGGGCCTACCCATGGGAAATTGGTGAAATGGAGAAAATATGCCTTGAGTACCATACCAGTCTCCCTGTGGTCTCTCTGCTATCTGTCAGCTGCCTTTCTGCTTCCTTGTTGCCCTCCCTTTTCTCTTAAAAGTACTCTTGCAACTTCTGTGGTTCTTGATTTAAACTTTAATTACCAAAGTAATTAAAACTACATGGAGTTTTATATTTCTGTCAATTGTTTTTGCATTTTTGCATGCCTTTGTGTGATTTGATCTACAACATAAGTATTACACATTGAAGCCATTAGCTAATTTAAAGCCATTGTATTTGAGATCACTTCTTTCTGATTCCAAATAGAATCAGAACTGCTTGTGCATGGGTTAAATGGATAAAATATTCAGTTTTAAATGAAAGATGTAAGGTTTCAATAGTCTATATTAAAGAATTTTCCCCTTCTGATATACCCAGGTCTGTGATCAATTAATGTTCAGTACATTTTGCTTAGATTTGATCATAATTTGGTACAAATATTATATATGGCTTGACAGCTAAGTATCTTAATTCCCCATCTTCGGTTAGAACTCCTGACCCAGGAATTTTATTTTCTTTTTATCTGCAAGTTAACAAACTCTCTTATGGTTTTTCTTAATTTTAATCAGGTTATACTAACTATATTGTATATCAACTCTGTTGGGTCAAAGACCAGTATCTGAAACAAATACACATTCCCTCACCAAAGATGGTACCATAACTAGTACAGGTTATTTAAAGGTCTTGGTTTATACTGTATTTGAAAATCTAAATCTAGTCAGAATTGGGTATCTTCTATCTTCTTTTTGTTCAACATGTGTTCAAAATACTGCTTGTATTGCTCTTCCAATCCAAACTGGCCAGTCATACTGAGTGCACAAAGTCTAGAGGCAGACTACCCAAGTATGAATACTGGCTCTCCAAAGGACTAGTTCTGTGACCTTGGGGAAGTTACTTAACCACACTATGCCACCCATCTTCATCCATAACATGGGGCTTCTGTATAGTATCTACTTCATAAGGATGGGGATGTGACAAATTAAAATGGCAATATATGTAAAACACTTAAAACCATGTCTAGTATGCAACAATCTCTAAATAAGGATTGGCTTTTATTATGGTCCCCACTTTTTCAGGATAACTGTAATAAAGTATAACATATTGGTGGTATATGTTACACGAGTTCTATATAGTAGTGTCATAGCTCTTTTTTTAAATAAGAGATTCTGAAAATAAATATCTGAGCCACAAAGAAGGATGTCGATGGTAGACATTTCCAGAATGGAGGCAGGATTATACTAGAAATGTCAGCCCTAAGGAAATCACATTGAGTCGGAAGTTGCCATGTTCTAAACTTACAATTGTCCAGTTTATGCTCAACAGTTTCTGTTTTTACCTTATAAGGAAATGTTTAAACTTTGTATGTGAGAAAAAAATTTGCATTGCTTCTATTTATGCTTCCTGAACTTATTTATCTCTAAGGATCTCCAAAATTATTCATATTTTTTTAATGTTATTACCAATTTATCACTTGTTGTTGGTATAAAATTCTCCTACATTTGGGTTTCAAGGGTTTGTAAAGTTTCCAAAAAATATTTTGGCGATCCAACAATATTACTCACTTTATTTTACCAAGATAGAATTTTTAAAGAAGGATGTGAAGCCTGGAATAATAAAATAAAGGATAAGTAAATTTTACATCACAGAATTTAAAAAGTATATGGAAAAGCATTAAAAAAAGATATAAACCACATTAGGAAACACTGTTATAAGATATACGATAGGCAAAGGATAATAGTCTTGATATAATAACTTGCATGTTAATGAAAAAAGACAACAAAAATAAAAACAAATTTATGAGTGAGAAATTGACTAAAGCATACATACAAGAAACATATGAAAGCTATTCAACTTCACCATTTATCATATCCCTGTTAAATTATAATGGAGTATCATATCATAATGACATAGACATATACTTGGTTTTTAATGTATGTGTTTACATATCAGAAATCCCAAAACAGTATGGACTGTTTCCTCAAAAAAATACAAATAGAACTACCCTATGACCCAGCAATTGCACTACTGGGTATTTACTCCAACGATATAGATGTAGTGAAAAGAAGGGCCATATGTACCCCATTGTTCATAGCAGCCATGTCCACAATAGCCAAAATGTTGGAAATACCCAAGATGCCCTTCAGGAGATGAATGGTTAAAGATGTGGTCCATATACACAATGGAATATTACTTAGTCATTAGAAAGGACGAATACCCAACTTTTGCATGAACATAGATGGGACTGGAGGAGATTATGCTAAATGAAAATAAGTCAAGGTGAGAAAATCAATTATCAAAATAGTTTCACTTATTTGTGGAAAGTAAGAAATAGCATGGAGGACATCAGGAGAAGGGGAAAATGAAGGGGGAGAAATTGGAGTGGGAGACGAGCCATGAAAGACTATGGACTCCAGGAAATAAATAGGTTTTTGAAGGGTTGGGGGGATGGATGAGCCTGATGATGGGTATTAAGGAGGGCATGGATTGCATGGAGAACTGGCTGTTACATGCAAACAATGAATCATGGAACACTATATCAAAAATTAACAATGTACTATATGGTGACTAACATAACACAATAAAAAATTTTAAAAAACTCAAAAAACTCAGAAATCTTGCCATTTGCAACAATGTAGATGGAACTAGAAGGCATTATGCTAAGTGAAATAAGTCAGAGAAAGATAATTATCCTATGATTTCATTCGTATGTGGACTTTAAGAAACAAAACAGAGAAGGATGGAGGAATTAGAGAAAAATAAAAGAAGCCATCATCAGAGAGGGAGACAAATCACAGAGACTCTTAACTATAGGAAACAAACTGAGGCTTGTGGAGGGAAAGTAGATGTAGGGATGGGGTAACTGGGCATTAAGGAGGCATGTGATGTGATGGGCACTGGGTGTTATATGTAACTAATCAATCACTGAACTCTACCTCTGACACTAATTATATACCATAAATTAATGAATTGAATTTAAAAATAGAAAAGAAAAGACTGGCTGGTCTTGAAACCCAGACTGAACTACAGAACTTCTGGTGAGATCGGATCATGAAGCAGGAGCCTTAGTACTTAAAAGTAGGTTTAAAAATCATATTATGGTAACATGAATCCACTTGTGGTAAGAGGGCATGGGAAAGGAGTGCAGATATAGACACACAGGGAAGAACACTTTTCTCAGAGCACCAGGTTTATATATCAGATTGGAAAATAATGTTGAAAACCTAGTAAGGCCAAAGTGAAGAAAATCTGGGATGACAACAAATGAATTTGGAGTTCATTCCATAAACAGAAAAGAGAGAAAGACTGGGGACACGGGAATATGTCTATTAACTTGAGTGTGTTAGAGGTAATGATATATAAGCAATACATGTATCTATAAAGTGGGTGGCCATTGAAATGTAGGAAATGATCCAATCCCAAATGTAAGCAATTTTCATTTTCCCTTCAGGTAATCTGTATTCTGCGGTGTTCCTACATAAATTTTAAGTGCTTGCTTTAATTCTAAATATGTTTGGGGGAATTTCACTATTAAAGTTTATGCCAGATGAATTAAGCAATTTTTTGGAATATTATCTCAATTGCTTAACATTGATTTTGGCTATTACAGCATTCCTTGATTGAAGGGTAATACTGTCATTTTTTTTTTTTTAACAAGTAGTAATGCCTTTATACAGATGTGTGTCCATTATGCATGAATGTGTATCTCTGTCATCCAGGGTGAAAGACAGGTTTATACAAGCATTTCACAATTGTTTTTTAGGTGAGAATCCCCACAATAACCATCTCTGTATAGAATCCAAAGTGCAAGGTAAGTCAGTTGCATTAATACCACTGAGCACCCCCATTTTAATAACCCAAATTACAATGGCACTTGAAAAAATTTTCTATTTATTGCTTCAACTGAAAATGGCCTTATTTTAATAAGTCAGAAAGAGAGCCTCACATAGTAAGAGAAGAATCGTTCTACTAATTGGAATGCTTATTAAAATCCTCAGATTTAATTGCAAATTCCACACATACATGGCTCTTCATTTTTACTTAACTGCTGACATGGAAGTGGTTAAAAAGGAGCCAAGGGGATAATCTTTCATTGATACTCATAATCTTCAAGGCCTTGTAGGAGAGACTAATTTGTCACCAACTCATTTTTCCTTCCTTCTGGGCACCAAGTTTGCCCATTTTTCTCCACTGTCCTTAGTTGGCATGGGCATGGGACTGCATTCTGGACAAATGTGAGAAAAAGTGGTACATGCTTCTTTGGCCTGGCTCATGACTATCTTTTAATGCAATCCTCCCATTCCTCTCTTTGCCCATTGCTCAGTTAAAGGAACAGATCTTACAGGAATTAGATAAGGATACTGTAGATAGGAAAAGTATACAGGATGCCAGCACAGCTCTGTAGACAGAGTACTACACCTGCTCCAGTGTAACAAGAAATAAATATTTATTAAGACACTGAAATTCTGGCATTGTCTTTTATAGTGCTTAGCCTCTCTTGACCAACAATTCTGAAAAAATAGAAGGTATAGCTTTTCTTTTTAAAATATTTGTCCTGGGGCACCTGGGTGGCTCAGTGGGTTAAAATATTTGTCTTGAAGATTTATTTTACAGAGAGAGAGAATGAGTATGGGGGGAGGGTCAGAGAGAAAAGAAGAGAGAGAATCTCAAGCAGACTCTCTGCTGAGCACGGTGCTCAATATGGGCTCAATATCTCAACCCCGAGATCATGACCTGAGCTGAAAACAAGAGTCAGCCCCTCAACAGACTGAACCACCCAGGTGACATGAGGTATATATATAAATTTTTATTTTTCCTGAATCTAGAAGTGGACCCTGTACTTAAGGAAATACTTGAAGTTTGGTTTAAGATCTAATCCTTTGATCTTATATCTGTTCTCTTAGTGGGAAGGTAGGAAGGACAACCTCTGAGTTTCCTCCCAAAGCCTAGATTCTGTGATAGTCCACGAGTTAAAAATTCTAATTACTTTTTTAAAAAATTTTGGTGGAAACTTTTCTATGGAGGCTTTCTAAACACATTTTATTTATTTGACATAGATATGTTACTGCACGTATCAAATAGTTCTATAAATTCTATAAACATCCATGCTCAATTTCACTGTTGAATACACTGAATACTGGAATATAAAAATAAGAAACACATACTTTAACATAACATCTCTTCTTGCTTAAAAAGTGCCCACATAAACAAAATCCCTATTATATTATAGAAATACATATAAACAGAATCAAATCTGTCAGCATGAATGTTTCATTCCCGGGGTGCCTGGTTGGCTCAGTTGTTAAGTGTCTCCCCATGGCTCAGGTCATGATCCTGTTTGTGAGATAGGAATAGTTTACCTCACTTTATAACTGAATTAGAATATTAGTTTAAAGTTACTAGAGAGTGGAAGATAAAAGCTTTTCTAGGAAACACCCAGCCATCAAAGTAATATACACAATGTATGTAATGTATGCTAATACATACATATTGCATGCTAAATGTATGTTAAATTCATGCTACATATGTTAAAATGGAAGCCTAAAGAAGGTTCATGTTACAGAATGTTAAGAATCAACACAATCACTTTTAATTTACAGGCAAACCTCATTTTATGGCACTTTATCTTAATGTACTTCACAGGTGACAAGTTTTTCATAAACTGAAGATTTGTAGCAACCATGTGTCAGCGCCATTTTCCCAACAGTATTTTCTTACTTTGTGTCCATCACATTTGGTAATACAATGTTTCAAATTTTCTCATTATTATTATATTTTTCAGGTGATCTGTGATCACTGATCTTTGATGCTACTATTGTAATTGTCTTAAGGCACCACAAACCATACCCCTATAAGATGATGAACTTAATAAATTGTGTGTTTTGACTGCTCTACCAACCAGCTGTTCCCGTCTCTCCTCCTAGTCCTCTATATTCCCTAAGTCACAGTAATACTTAAATTAGGCCAATTATAGCCTCTAAGAATTCAAGTGAAAGGAAGAGTTGTATATCTCTCACTTTAAATAAAAAGCTAGAAATGGTTAAGCTGAGTGAATAAGGCATATTGAAAGCCATGATAGGCCAAAAGCTAGGCCTGTGGTGCCTAACAGTTAGCCAAGTTGTGAATGCCAAGGAAAAGTTCTGAAGAAACTAAAAGTACACCTCCATCAGGTACATGAATGATAAAAAAGCAAAGCAGCCTTATTGCTGATACGTAGAAAGTTTGAGAGGTCTTGATAGAAGAGGAAACCAGTCACATTACTTTATGTCAAAGCCTAATCCAGAGCAAGACTCTATCTGAATTCCATTAAGGCTGACAGAGGCGAGGAAGCTGCAGAAGAAAAGTCTGAAGCTAGCAGTGGCTGGTTCACGAGGTTTAAGGAAAGGCGCCATCTCTATAATATGAAAGTACAAGGTGAAGCACTAAACACTGATGTAGAAGCTGCAGCAAGTTATCCAAAAGATCTAGCTAAGATAGTAAATGAAGGTGTCAACACTAAAACAAAAACAAAACAAACAAAACAAAACAACAACAACAAGAACAACAAACCCAAAAACTAGAGAAGTCAAAGCCTGGCTCAAAAGCTTTAAAAAATAGGCTCTCTTGCTACTGCCTAATGCAGCTGGTGACCAAGCTGAAGCCAGTGCTCCTTTGCCATTCTGAAAATCCTAGGGACCTTGAGAATTAGACTAAGTGTATTCTGCCTGTGCTCTATAACTGAAAAAACAAAGCCTGGAAGATAGCGTATCTGTTTACAGTATGGTTTACTGAATATTTGAAGCCCACTGTTAAGACCTACTGCTCAGGAAAAAAAAAAAAAAAGGATCCATTTCCAAAATACTAATTTTCACTGACAATTCACCAGGTCATCCAAGAGTTCTGATGGAGATGTACAATGAGAGTAATATCTTCATGCTGTTAACATATCATCTACCCTGTAGTCCATGGATCAAGGTGGAATTTTGATTTTCAAGTCTTTTTGAAGAGATACATTTAATAGGCTATAGGTATCATGGATAGTGATTCCTCTGATGGATCAAGGAAAAGTAGGCTGAAAAACTTATGGGAAGGATGCACCATCATGATGCCATTAAGAACATTCATGATTCGTGGAAGGAGCCAAAATAGTATCATTAACAGGAATTTGGAAGAAGTTGGTTCCAGCCATCAATTAGGATGAGGGATGACTTGGAGGGCTTCAGAACTTCAGTGGAGGAAGTAACCACAGATGTGGTAGAAATAGCAAGAGATCTAGAATAAGAAGTGGAGCCTGAAGATGTGACTAGATTACTGCAGTCTCACAATCAAACTTGAACAAACAAGGAGCTGCTTCTTATGAATGAGCAAAGAAAGTAGTTTCTTGAGATAGAATCTACTCCTGGTGAATATGCTGTGGAAACCACTGAAATGACAATAAGGATTTAGACTATTACATCAACTTGGTTGATAAAGCAGCACAAGTTTGAGAGGCATGACTCCAATTTTGATGGAAGTTCTACTGTGGTAAAATGCTATAGAGAAATCATTAGTGAAAAGAAGGGTCAGTGAATTGAGGCAGCATACTCAATTGTTGCCCTGTTTTAAGAAATTGACACAGCCACCTTAACCTCAACAACCACCATCCTGATCAGTGAACAGCCATCAACATCAAAGCAGGACCCTTTGCTAGGAAAAAGTTTATGACTCACTGAGAGCTCAGATGATATATATATATATATTTTTTTTTTTTAGCAAAAGTGTCTTTTTTACTTTTTTTTAATTTTAAGAATTTATTTGTTTGAGAGATAGTGTGTGTATGCAAGAGTTGGGGGTGGGGGGCAGAGGGAGAGAGAGGAGCAAACTTCCTGTCAAGCAGAGAGCCCTACATCGGGCTCAATTCCAGGACCCTGAGATCATGACCCAAGACAAAGGCAGATGCTTGACCAACTGAGCTATCAAGGTGCTCCAGCATTAGTGTATTTTTTTTTTTAGTTATAGTATGTACATTATTTGTTTTAGACACAATGTTATTGCATGCCTAGTAGACTACAGGAGAGTACAAGCATAATTTTTATGTGCACTTGGAAACCAAAAAATTCACTTGACTCATTTTATTGCAATATTCACTTTACTGCCGTGGTCTTGAACCAAACCCACAATATTTCAAGTTTTGTCTCTCTGTTTAAAGGCCAGTTGTGCTTAGTGAAAGTGTAGAGAAAACAAACCCCACAGAAATACGAAGGATTATAGAGGATACTTTGAAAAATAATATGTCAACATATTAGACAACCTAGAAGAAATGTATATACTCCTACAAATTTATAATCTTCTAAAACTGAAACAGAATGAAACAGAAATTTTGAAAAGACTGATTACTAGTAATGAAATTGAATCAGTAATCAAAAACCTCCCAAACAAAAGTCAGAACCAGATGGTTTCAAAGGTAAATTCTAGCAAACACTTAAAGAAGTGTCAATATTTATTCTTCTCAAACTATGCAAAAAAAGTAATAATAAGAGGAAGGATAACTTCCAATTTCATTTGACAATGCTAGCATTACCTGATACCAAAACCAGACAAAGACACTATAAAACAAACAAA
This sequence comes from Mustela nigripes, assembly GCF_022355385.1. Taxonomy (NCBI): domain Eukaryota; kingdom Metazoa; phylum Chordata; class Mammalia; order Carnivora; family Mustelidae; genus Mustela; species Mustela nigripes. The sequence continues at coordinate 73,789,184 of NC_081561.1, read as the reverse complement.
CAAACAAAAAACACTACAAGCCAATATGCCTGATGAACATAGATCCAAAAATCCTCAAAAAATATTAGCAATCCAAATTCAACAACACATTAAAAGGATCACTCACTACGATCAAGTGGAATTTATTCCAGGGATGCAAAAATGATTCAACATTCCCAAATTAATCCATGTAACACATTGCATTAACAAGAGAAGAGATAAAAGCAATATGATTGTCCCAATAGATGCAGAAAAGCATCCAACAAATTAAAACACCTGTACATGTTAAAAACTCTCAACAAGTGGGTTCAGAGGAAATGTACCTCAACAGAATAAATGCCATACCCAAAAAAGCCACAGCTAACACCTTAAATAATGGTGAAAAAACTGAAAGCTTTTCCTCTAAGATCAGGAATAAGATAAGGATGCACACTCTTGTCATTTTTATTCAACATAGTACTTTTTATTCAACTTTTATCTGACATAGTCCAGGTGCAGCAATCAGATAAGAAAAATAAATAAAAGTTATCCAAATCGGTAAAAAAGAAGTAAAGTTGTCACTGCTTGCAGATGACATGGTATTATATTTAGAAAGCCCTAAGACTCAATAAAGAACAAATAAACGAACTCAGGCAAGTTGCTGGATACAAAATTATTATACAGAAATCTGTTAGGTTCCTATATACTAAAGTGGTAGAAAGAGAAATTAAGAAACTCTCCCCAGGACGCCTGGGTGGCTCAGTCAGTTAGGCCTCTGCCTTCAGCTCAGGTCATGATCCCAGAGCCTTGGGATCAAGTCCCGCATGGGGCCTCTTGCTCAGTGGAGAGCCTTCCTCTCCTTCTGCCCCTCCCCCTGCTCATGCTTGTGTGCATGCACTCCCTCACTCTCTCTCTGACAAGCAAATCCATAAATAAAATCTTTAAAGAAAAAAAAAAAAAACTCTCCCCATTTATACTTGCACCAAAAATAATAAAATATCTAGGAATAATTTTTTTTTCTAAGAATAAATTTATCCAAGGAGGTGAAAGATATTTACTCTAAAAACTGTAAGAAACTGGTGAAAAAACTGAAGATGACACAAACAAATGACAAGATATACCATGTTCAAGGATAGGAAGAATATTATTAAAATGGCTATAATATCCAAAGCAATCTTCAGAGTCTTTGCAATACCTCCTAAATACCAATAGTATTTTTCACAGAACTAGAACAAATAATCCTAATTTTTTTTATGGAATCACAAAGACCCTGAATAGCCAGAGCAGTCTGAGAAAAAATAATCTGGAGACACCACAAATCCAAATTTCAAGACATATGTCCAAACTGTAGCATTCAAAAGAGTATGGTATCGACACAAAATAGACACAGAGATCAATGAAACAGGATAGAAAGTCCAGAAACAAATGCACACTTACATAGTCAATTAATCTATGACAAAGGAGGTAAGAATATGGGGAAAAGGCAGTCTTTTTAATAAATGGTATTGGGGGGAATAGCACAGCTACCTGAAGAAAGAAAAGAGAGAAGGAAGAATGGAAGGGAGGGAGGAAGAAAGGGGGGTAAGGGGAGGAAGAGAAAGGGAAACAAACTGGACCACTTTCTTACACCATACACAAAAATAAACTCAAAGTGGATTAACGTCCTTAGTGTGATCCCCGAAACTGTAAAAGTCATAAAAGAAAACATAGGAATTAATCTCTTGGACTTTAATAAAAGAAAGATTCCTAATGTAACTATACATATCTTTTATACCATGGAATTATACAACTGGAAATATGTCTTTATTTCAAACTACACTTGCATTGATGTAAACTGAGAATTTTAGAGGATGTTAGTTAAGTCCCAATCATATTCCACTTTAGTTTTAAAATCAACATGATTTGAGATAATATAATTGCCACTAAGCAATTTAAATGAAAAGTTTTAAGAGTATATGGATAGAATTCCAAAAGTATATTTAGAAGTAACAAACTTGCTCATGGGGTATAAGAAACCAAAGTTTCAGCCAAATTCTGTTGTGGGCAAATTATTTCCATACTACATATTAAAAAACAGAAACAGACTTCTGAATGTTAAAATTAAGATTTTTTTTTTTAAGAGAGAGAAAGAGTGAAAGGTAAGGAGGGAGAGGGAGAGAGAATCTTAAGCAGGCTCCACATCCAATGCAGAACCCAACAAGGGCTTTGATTTCACAACCCTAAGATGATGACCTGATTGTAAATCAAGAGTCTGACACTTAACCAACAGAAGCACCCAGGTGTCCCAAAATCAAGATAATTTTTATAATTGGCTTGACCTCCATCAAAAAAGTGAAAAGAGATTGCTGTACATGCATTTATTTCAAATCTTAAGGCAAAAAGTTGGACTGAATTCAAGCAAATCTAATTTACCAGAAGAAAACTAAGCAGTGATTCCACAATCTTACACAGATTCTTATAGTCTTAATTTTTTTTTTTTTTTTTACTTCTACAAGAAGAAATAGTTTAGATTGAAACCAGGATATTCTCTTCTTTTCTTCCTATTCCACCTGTTCTGTTCTTTCTTATCCTTTCCTATCCTATTCCATTCCTCTCTCATTACATTCTATTCCACTGGAGAAAAGACAGGTCTCGATACATTTATTTCAAAATCTGGTAATGGGTTCCATAAGACAGTTTTTAAAAGCCTAGTACAGAATTTAAAAATTCAAAAGCTAAAATATTCAAATGTTCTATAATTCAAAAATATTTGTTTAATTTCTCTAATAAAATTGGTCTTATCTTAGGAAAAATTAGCATTGTTTGTTATTAGTACTATGGCAAATATCTATGTTTCTAATTGCCTGAAAATCTATCCTATTATGAAAAAAAAAATTTTTGAGGAAAGACTTACATAAATTATAGAAATAAATTCTCTAACCCATATATTTTATTCTTATGTTAAACTTTGACATTTCATCTTAAATTACTATGACTTAAATGAAGAGATGAAAATCTCTAGGTCTTAAAATTTTAAAATTAGAATGATATGGTAGAGAACAGAACTTGGGAAAAGTCTCAATGGATTTCTGACATCACAAATGGCTCTCCAGACAGTATGTCTTTAAAAAGGCATAATATTCACTGACATGGATAAGGCTGTAGAAACTGTAATAAAATGTATGTTTAGTGGCAAAATGATAATCAAGTGGTATCCTTTATATCATTTATTTTCACCTCTCTCCCACACATCTTAAATCAAATTTTCTAAAAAAAAAAAAAGATCTGGAATTATAAAAATGTTTTTAAAAGATAGTAACAATGCTTCTAAAGAAATTACATGAAATTTTTTTCACCAGGATCAAGAGGTCAACATTGAGACATGGAGTTAGGAAAGCTTATGGGAAATGTAGAAGTTAATTATGATTATTAATTCTTCCAGCAAATGATCAGTTTATTGAAAAGAAAAAAAAAAGATGTAACTGGGTTTGTCAACTGAGTTAGATGTAGACTTTCTAGGTACAATCAAATGTGTATTAAGAAAATCTCTGAAACTAAAACATCTATTGCTATCTTTGCAATTATATTTTTGTGGCCTGAATGCATATATTGTTCATAAAATGCAGTTTCCTTAAGGCCAAATTCACTATATTTACAGAAAATATCAAAAGATTTTGTAGAAACCAAGAAGCCACAGATCTTTCTTTTTAAGGTAAAATCCGATCACTGGTTAACAGGATGTGAAGCAGAGAAATATTCTATAATGAGTTACTGTAGTGCTTTCTATTGTCCAACTCTAGCTATTAAATTTAATGATTTTGTCTGGTCAGATACCGGAGATACTTCTCCCTGCATACCTTCTACTTCATGGAGTTAAATCCAAGTGAGGCTAAGTAAAGAAAACTATATATGGAAATGACATACCATCCTCTTTTACTCATTCATTCAACACATATTTGTAGAATCCCTACTATATGCCAGAACCTGTTCCAGATGTACTGAACAAGACAGAGCTCTTGCTTCTGTGGAGATGACAGAGAGCCATATCGCAGAAAAAACAAATTAAAAAATTTAAATAATGCCAAATCATTTTGTGATGGAACCAAAGAGTTCTGTAAAGCAGCAGAGTACAAAGAGGGGAGTGGAAACTATTAGATGACAAGGCAAGAGAAGGTCCTATTTGAGCTGACTCTGAATGGAATGAGGAAGAAAACCTAAACCAGGCGAAGGTTGGAAAGGGAGATACTACCAGAGGAAAAGGGAGAAGCCTGAACTTAGAAACGAATTTGGTGAGTACCCATTGTAGAAAGTCCTACTGCTCAACACTTAAATGACATGGCTCCTAAGGAAACTGCTACTAATACACTTGATAAAATTTACAAGAGGCTATTACTACTCACTGTAATTATTCTTTTTAATCTCCTTTTGAGATAAAGTGTTAGTATCAGGGCTAATTTCACAATACCTAAATATATATATAAATCTTTGGTCAACAAACAGGCAATGTCTATGAAAGTTGTATTATTCAAAGAATGATTCACAATAGATAGATACAGAATTCTGAGTGTGCCACCACAAATTTTAAAAAGAATTAAAAAAAAACCTTAAAAGACTGTAACTCTGTTATATACATTCCTTAGTATTTTTTTTTTTACATAAAAGGAAATTATCTGTAACCCTTAGGTAAATGAAATTTAACCATTTTTAATATTGTACATATAGCCAAAAAGTTCTCTTTAAATTCAGTATACACACCACAGTATTCCTACTACACTGTTATATAATTCTGAATCATAATTTAAGCTAGGACAAAAGAGAGTTATTTTAATTCTATTACCGTCAGAACACCCACAAATGCCGTACACTTTTTAGAAATTTAAAATATGATTACTCTGACAGCCTTCTTTACTGGTCAGCTGCATGTGATCTGTGTGAAGTGATTGGTCCCCAGCTACCCTTTATGGTTTTACAGAGAGCTATGGCCAGCATATATGGCCATAATAAACTGTCAATGATATAATATAATCTTAAGTGCTACTAAAAAATCTAAATGTTCAATTTGCAAAAATATCATAAGGCAGGACAGATACTAATTAGATTTTGCTTCAAACTCTTAACCTCTGATTCAAATGTAATGGCAAGTAATATGACATCAAGACAGAATAAATTCGGGGCGCCTGGGTGGCTCAGTGGCTTAAGCCGCTGCCTTTGGCTCGGGTCATGATCTTAGGGTCCTGGGATCGAGTCCCGCATCGGGCTCTCTGCTCAGCAGGGAGCCTGCTTCCTCCTCTCTCTCTCTCTCTCTCTGCCTGCCTCTCTGCCTACTTGTGATCTCTGTCTGTCAAATAAATAAATAAAATCTTTAAAAAAAAAAAAAAGACAGAATAAATTCTTTGATTTTTCTGTGGGCGCCAGACAGGATTGGGATTCTCAAAAGTGAAAAAAATGGTTAGAAGCATGTCTCTCTGGTCACATGTACTTTGAAAAACATTACCCTGCCATGTTTCAGGTCTCAAACTCAAGGGACAAGCCATTTGAATAAAATAAATGAATCTGTAATGCATCACTGAAGTTAAAACACACGAAATGACTTTGCGAGGTGGAAGCCACATTTTCATAACATACAACCCAGCATACTGAGAATATGTAACAAAAGAGGAAACTGAATAAACTGTAGAATTACATCTTTTCATAGTTTCTCACTGCTAGAAGTTTCAATTCAAAGTTGAATAGTCTGCCCATTAACGACATTTTATTAAGTCTATAATTAGTGATCTAGTTTTTCCTCAAGAGACATTCCATTTCTAATTTGAAAGAACTATTACTGAGGAAAGTTTCTTGATATACCTAAATACATTTTTTTAAACTTCAAAATGTTTAAAATTTCTCTAGGTTCCCAATACATGTTTTTTGCTAACACACAAAGAGGCATGGACAGAGGACATAGGCTATCCCTAAAATATTCTTTTTCACTTGTGAAATTCTTGGCCTTGAAATGATAAAGGAACCTAGATTTTTCAAGACCTTAACAATAAAAAGAACCATCTCAAAAACCCCACTGAATTGACTGGAAACAGCACTTTCTGACCATGGAACTCACTTTAAGGAGCAATTAGCTCGTTATTAGTTATAGCCTAAAGTCTGATGTTCTGTCACAAATTTACAATGATTGGGTTAAACCCACACTTTTACCAGCGCAGACATTTTATAAAGAATATGAGATGCACATTATTGCTCTAAAATAGAAATAAGTATAAACAATGACAGATTCTTGGGGTGCCTGGGTGGCTCAGTGGGTTAAAGCCTCTGCCTTCAGCTCATGTCATGATCCCAGGGTCCTGGGATGGAGCCCAGCACAGGGCTTTCTGCTCAGCAGGGAGCCTGCTTCTTCCTCTTTCTCTGCCTGCCTTCTGCCTACTTGTGATCTCTGTCAAATAAATAAATTAAATCTTTTTAAAAAATGACAGATTCTCAAATTTTGCTGTTTCAGAGTCAGCTTTATGATTTATAACTTTTTTCCACCCCGGCGGGGGGGGGGGGGGCGGGTCTAGCAGCCCATTTTAATAAGTATAAACAACCTAAAATTACAAATAATTATGATCTAACACTTATAGGCATTTAAAAAACTAATGCACATAAATGAAAGAAAATATAATGCATTTTACTTTGTTCTTCAATAACCACAAGTACTCACTAGGATTAGGAGTGAGCTGTGCCATAGTATGGAGCTGTGCAACATTTTTTTTTTTTTTACCTTAGAGAGAGAGATCACAAGTAGGCAGAGAGACAGGCAGAGGGAAGGGGAAGCAGGCCCCCTGCTAAGCAGAGAGCCCGATGTGGGGCTTGATCCCAGGACCCTGGGACCATGACCCGAGCTGAAGGCAGAGGCTTTAGCCCACTGAGCCACCCAGGTGCCCCTGTGCAACATTTTAAACCTTGACCCTGACTAGGCATCACCACCCTTCTACCCTATTCCACAAAGATTTTCCCATGGTATTTTCTTTCTTCCCAGGAATGTCTGAAAGCTCAACTTCTCAAAACTAACATTATCAAAAGGAATTACTGTGCTCTAATGTTAAATCTGTGAACTCCCTGAAGGTCGTAGCTTGTGTGATGTCTAACAGATGTCAAGCATCATTATTTTCCTTGAAAATTTAGAAAATCTCATGGTGCCCCTGCGAGTTCCTTATGGTGTCCTGGGGTGCCCCAACATACTGTTTGGAATCCACAGTATAAGCTATTTTACTCTAGGGCTTTGAATTTCCGTACGTTCGTTTGAAGTATTAAAATCAGTGCACCAAAATATCTGTTAAATGTTGTCTCAAACTCCTGTCTCTATTAGGAGTTTTCGCAAAACTCACAGTGTATAAAACTATTTCCCTACATTACTTTGTATAGATTGACAGGAATTTTTAGAAAATCCAAATGCTACCCAACAGTGACGGAGTCGAAGTAGAACAAGGATTCAGTTCATTCTGAGTGACTCCAGGGTTGTTTATAATAGCTTGCCCATTCCATTTGTCTTCCTTAATTTCCAGCTCATTTTATCTTAACGCATCATTTGTATAAATATAGACTAACTGTTCTTGGTCTTTAATATTAAGGCGGTCTTATAACTTAAGATCATTTTTGTCTCTTTCCAAACTAAATAACCCTATTTCCCTTTAATCTTCACTCACAGATTCCACTTTTCATTTCTTTAATTATCTGGGTTTTTTTCTTTAGCTTACCTTCACTATCACCAACTTTCTTCAAGCCATGGAGCCTCAAAGAGAATTCACAAATATAATAGTAAAATTACAGAACACAGCTTTATGAGGTTAAATGAGAAATTAGATATGGAAGACTCTGTAAGCCAATGAAATTGCTTACCAAGTGCACAGATTATAAATACTGAGAATTCTTTTGTCAAGATATTTTGGCTGGGGTATAACTATATGGCAAAAATTTGGAGGCTCTCAGATTAGGAGTATAGTTGTGAAAATTCTTGCTTTTTAACTATCAATAATATAAATACGGTATAGTAAATTAAAAAATATATCAATGAGACATTCTTGTTGGCCTTGTATAAAACTGACCACAACTGTCTAATACATTTCTTATGGACATATTTTATTTATAAACAAATATCAAGTCACACTGTTCTTTATACTTCAGGCAGGTTTCTTAGGAAATCTTACATTGGTTTTCTAACTACAGCATATTTCTTCCTCAGGAAAAAGAAAACAAAATATATTTAGGAGTCGGGATGCCTGGGTGTCTCAGTCCTTAAGCGCTTGACTTCTGCTCAGGTCATGGTCCTGGGGTCCTGGGATTGAGCCCCGCATCAGCTCCCTGCTTAGCGGAGAGCCTGCTGCTCCCTCTCCCACTCCCCCTGCTTGTGTTCCTTCTCTTGCTGTCTCTCTGCCAAATCAATAAATTATTTAGGAGTCACATTTCTAACTTACTCTAATTCACACGGATTGAGTATTTTGTATCAACAACTATGTAGATTTTGAAACATCAACTAGTATTCCAATATCAACATCTTAGAGATCAAAGACAGCATAGTTTGTTTGATATATAAATGAGCTCAACATTTTAGGAAGCAACTGTAGCGCAAGAGTAGAATCAGAAAACCAGGAGAATTCAAGCCAGACAGTATGTAACTGTAACAGGCTTGGAAAACAAAGTTTATTTCCACAAATTAAGAATATTCGTATTTAAACAGTAAATTTGTATGCATCAGAACTTTGCCTAAAAGGACTTCATGTCTAGGGAAGTATTACTATATTAGATGTTCAATCATAAGGAATTCTTTAAAAGGTATCACATTACTAATACCCCCAAATGCTGCTTCCAGGTTGGAAATTGGCAGGCCACAGTTTCAAAGTGTCTGTTCTCTCTTCCTAGGGCTTCTTACACTAAGGCTCTTTCTCTTCCTGCTAGAACCTATCTACATAGCAATTTTAAGTTTGTGACCAACATCTATCAACTACCGCACTTTGAAGTGAATCTCTACTTTTAAGTTTCATAAACATTCTGGAAGTAGAATACCTGAAATGTTATGGGAAAGCCAGATGATACTAATAGCTAGCTTACAGCATAATTTCTACTCCTTTCTCATATATACATGCATAGCTCAATTCTTCTATATTGTACCACATAGATTTTCCCCTTTAATGGGGTAAAAACAAAAACAAAATCTTTCATCCATTCATGTTTAATACTGTCACACTGAATGAGTATCTACTTCTTGATGTCACAAAGTAGAAAGATACAAAAGTTAGATTATAAGGGGATGATAAATCAGATAGAAGACAGTAGTCCTCCATCATTCCATTCCAACTGTCCTTATTCCTATGCAGGGCTTACTATGTGTGTCAGTGCATATATGTATGTGTGTATGTGTGTGTGTGTGTGTGTGTGTGTGTATGGTCTTGACTAATCTCGTAATCCTGTAAGGTATACACTAATAGTACTATTTTACCATGAATACTGATATTCAAGGAATTATCTGATCTGCTTAAAATCAAGTAAAGGTATAACTGGGATTTCATATTAGATTGCTCTGTCCTCTCAAAAAAGAAAAATATTAAATATAATTTTTTATATTCAAAAACTATCTTAAACTTACAGTCAATGTTAAACCTCAAATAATTAAAAATATCTAAAACACAGAGATGTGTTCCAGAAGTTGGTGTTCTTATACAACATGTCTTGGGCATGCTTATTTTTCAATACTTCAAGTATAACAGACTTTAGGTTTCAATTTATAAAGGGTAAACCCTGGCATCAGTGCTATTACAAGTGGCTTGAGTATTATCATTAAAAAACATTCACAGAAATTTCAAAGATGACTTCATCAAGTCATCTTGCTTTTGGATTCATTTTCTATTAATATGATAATTTTTCACTTAATAGAAAGCCAGCTTTCCACAGTTCTTTCAAAAACAAATTTATTTAGTGTAGCTTAAAACTGCAAGTAAAAATAGTTCTACTAATCATATATATATAGAGAAATATTATACCTAAGAAAGTCCTTACTGAGTCCTTACTGAATATTATACCTAAGAAAGTCCTTACTTTTACCAGAGTATAACTGGATCTTGAAATTCAAGATTTCAAGGAATGTCTATCTGTACATGTGTACTCCTATGGCAAAGGAGATACCTTATAGATCAAACCAAAATTTCATTGTAATTAGATTATAAATTCGGATTTCAGATATTACCAAAAACTTAAAAAAAAAAGATTTATAATATATGCATAAACATAGTTATATAAATTACCCTTCTTCTGAATCTGAAATTTTTTGATTTGGTAGTTCAGCCTCAGCATAACAAAACTGCTTTCCTTAATTTTAATTAATCAAGTCCAGTCATTCTAGTAACTGCAATATCTGCAAAAAACATTTGTTTTAAATGCACATTTAGCTTTTTCATAAATCAGAATGTATTCTAAGGCCCACTTTATACATATATACAGTATGTAACATATAATGATGCATATATTTAATCTGGAAGATAGGGTTGTGTCCCAAATACAGCTGTTCCCAAAGAAAACCTGAATATATTTCACTGGTAGAATTACTCTTGTACCCTCTTGAGAGCCTGTAATACACAAGTACACTTGGGAGCAATTGGATCTTGGCTTGAGCAGGAGAGAGGCATTGAGAATAGATTGCTGCTGTTAGCTCTTAGTGTGAAGGAGAAGAGACTGCTGTGTAGATAAGGCAAGGGCTATTTTCCCTGCCCTATAGCTCTGTCCCTTTATTTGCTGTAGATCACCTCACCCAACCGAGCAGATTTCCCACTAGGTATATTATCTTGAAGGAAGAGTCTTTTCACGATTGTACTCTGATGGGATATGCAAGCTGGTGTTTTTGCCCCCCACCTCCCCACCAAATGAGCCTCATTGCTTCGTCAGAATAAGTATCCTTGCCAAGTCCCAACTCCCATGATGACTTTAAAAAGAAGGAGTAAGACAAAAAAGGGGGAAGGCAAATACTGGTTGACTGTGGAACACTGAACACCCCCCCCACCACCACCACCGCCATTGCCAAAGTTCAAGGTTTAGTATTTGCAGCTTTAGAGTCTGGTCAGCTGTATTGCAACATCAGCTTTATTCACATTTTTCTTCCATAGGCATAACTTGGTATTGGACATCTTTAAATGATGAAAAGTTTACAGTTAAAAATAGCCTCTTGCTTGTGGGTTTCTCTGGCCACTTCAAATCCTATGTTTCTTAGTTCCTCAGTTTGAATGACTCCACAATCCCGAGACCAAACAAGGAGTTCACTACTCAAATTGGACAGGACTCCGCTTCATTCATACTTTCTTTCTCCTTGCCAAGTATGTACAACTCCGCAAGGGCAGGCATTTCTGAGTACTGGTAAAACCAATGCTCAATTTAAGCCACTACTACAAATACTAGTCGATTTGAGTTTGAGTGTCCCTGAGTGGTTTTACCACATCCTACTACAATTAAGAAATGTTTTCTTTTGGGTAAAGCAATAAACAAGATATAAAGATGCTAATCCTCCAGTGTTTGTATATAGTGAAATTAAGACAAAATTCTGAAAGTTTCTGTCACACTGTACCCTGCTACATATTCTAGAACAGACCTGAGGCCCTTTCTCATTATGGTAAGTTTAACAGATAAACAAATAAGGGAACATCAATGACAGAAAGTGGATTATAAGTGAGAGATTGAGTAAAAGATAGTAGTCTACCATATCCGTGCATTCTAATTGCTCTGTGATACACACATGTGTCAGGATTGACATCTGCATCATTTACCTCAATCATCATCAAAACACTATGTGATAGGTACTAAGAACCCTATTTCACAGATTAGCAAATGGAAGTCTAAGATCAAGTAAGCAGCAGAGCTGGTATATAAACTCAGGCCTCTCTGACCCCCAAAGCAGAAGTATCCTTCAGATACATACCACATGCTGGGTACTTACTGGGATAGCTATTAAAGTTGTATCTGATGGGCTAGTTCCATGCAATGCAAGAATTGGGCAAGTAGGAAGTAGTCTGGCCCAGGCATGCAGAATGGAATCAGATATTGTCTTCTCTAAATTGCAAGGTATTTATTAGCCAAAGGGATTGAAATATCAAGTGGGCTAGTCTTGAAGTTAAATCCTGAGGTGCTCTGGATGTCTGGATGGGAAGGGAATAAGACAGCAAATGTTTCCAGTTAAAGTGATTAGCTTTGCCCTATTCATCAAAAAACTTTAGAGATGTTTAATTATGTGGATGGAAAACAATAGCATTCTTGGACTGGTAAATCTATTTTAATTTAATATTTTCTTGCACACTATGATACTTTCAACTTGTTTCATTTCAAACTTCAATGGGGTTATGGGCTAAATTGTGCCTCCCTCCCTTCATATGTTAAAGGCCTAACCCCCATAATTTCAGAACGTGACTATTTGGAGACAGGACCTGTAAAGAGGTAAGTTAAAATGAGGATGTAAAGGAGGGCCCTAATGCAATCTGACTGGTGTCTCTACAAAGATTAGACACACAGGCACACCAGGGATACCTGTGCATAGAGAAAAACCAGGTGAAGAGTCAGCAAGGCCAGTAACCATTTCGTTTGCATGACAGAGACAGAAGCCTCAGAGGAACCAAACTTTCCAGAACCTTCATCTTGAACTCCTAAACCCCGGAATTGTTAGGAAGTAAATGTCTGTGGTTCAGGTCATCCATTCTGTGGCATTTTGTCATGGAAGACCTAGCAAACTAATACAAAGAGAAAACATTGATTCTTCATACTGGATTCTGTATAGGAATTCCGATATGCAGGCTTTTGCAGAAAACTACAAATGCCGGCACCTTGAGTAAATGTGGACATAAATGGATCCCTTTCGTCTCTAATTAAATTTGTTCTCCACGCTTAGCCCACTTTAAAATGGTAAGCAGGGGGCACCTGGGTGGCTCAGTGAGTTAAAGCCTCTGCCTTCGGCTCAGGTCATGGTCTCAGGATCCTGGGATCGAGTCCCGCATCAGGCTCTCTGCTCGGCAGGGAGACTGCTTCCTCCTCTCTCTCCGCCTGCCTCTCTGCCTGCTTGTGATCTCTCTCTCTCTCTCTCTCTCTGTGTCAAATAAAATAATAGACATATAAAAAAAATGTTTAAAATGGTAAGCAGGTTGTATTCATTAATATAAAAAATGTAACTACTAGAAGGAAGTCCCAACTTAAGAAGTAAAACAATCTCCCATCGCCACACTGGTTAATTTCCACCTACGTTAATGAGATCAACATAAACAATCTGAGAATGACAGACAATCTTCTCAGCTAGATTGTTAAAAGTAAGAAGATAAAAATAAAAAGCCTCAAGAAGCTCCGTGTTAGAGCCCCTCATGACAACCACACATACGTGATAAAGAATGGAGTAAGCAAGACAGTAAGGGGAGAAGAGCTGAGAAACTCATCCAATCATGTGTCAGTGGTCCTTGGCCCTTCACAGAGATAACGGTGATGAGAAAATGAGGTTTTTAATTCAACGATGCTTCCATAGGCTGATGGAAAGACAACTTCACCAATCTTTCAGAAAGAAAACAACAGTTCCACTTTTTATAGGATTCTTTCATTTGTGAACAATGCCAAACCAAAACAAGAAAGAGGAAGGGAGGAGGGAGGGAGGGAGAAAGGCAGGTACAACTAGTCGGGGAAACTTCTTAAATGACTTTTCGAAACCCTTAATATATAATCAAACTATCAATATATACTAGATAGGAACATGCACATAACTGTAATCAATAGGAAGGAAGACACATGCTGGACTCAAGCATATATATTTTGACAATTTAATTCCTGGTTGCCGTTTCTCTAATATCTATCCCAGGAATATCTCCATGCATTTTTTTTTAATTTTTTATTTTTTATAAACATATATTTTTATCCCCAGGGGTACAGGTCTGTGAATCACCAGGTTTACACACTTCACAGCACTCACCAAAGTACATACCCTCCCCAATGTCCATAATTCCACCTCCTTCTCCCAAACCCC